>NW_027660183.1:0-65000 GCF_963210335.1 Falco punctatus | reverse complement strand
CATTCTTGAAATTAGTTTGTTCCTACAATGTATCCGGTGTAAGTTATATGCATGGGACCAAAGAATACTGATTTGTTCTGGTTTGTTATGTTTCTCTCGGAATTGCGGAAAGTTTTGGCAACGGGGATATTAGTCCTCAGATCTAAGCAGAGAACAGAAAAAAGGTATCCAAGTCTAAGCTTTGATCAAGAAAGGTGATTCTTCTCTAGAACTTTTTTTCATCTATTTTCCTTAGTCCATGTTATGCCCTATAGAATAGTCTTAAGTATTTGATGGTTTTGATGTAAGTATTGCACTGATGACATGAATGAGAGTGGTATAAAAGGAGGAACCATCCAATACACGAGGGCTGAGAAATGAAGGTACAGAGAAGTGAAGTGGTTGGGGATAGATTTATATGAAGCTTCTATAGAGGGGAAAAAATATGTTCTCTGTAAGCTGCTATCAAGATTGAAGAGTATTAGTAATGTCCAGCTGTTGATTTCTGTATGTGTTTTGAGGGTTCTGAGGGGCCTGCCTGCTCCTCAAAGTTCATGTCAGACGGTGACCTTAAGCTTTCTCTTTTATGATGTGTAGCCACATCCAGCAGTACTGTCAATCATTGTAAACTGTGACTTGCTTTGTATTCTTACTACCAAAATAATGGGTTCCTTTTGAAGATCATGTGAGAGAGTATGTGTGTGTATATGTATATAGCTATACATATATATGAGCTGTGCAGATTTTTGTAAACCTAATCTATCAGTACTTCTAAAACGAGCTGAGTAAGAAGACTACAAGAGGATGTGATTCAGCATACCCTTAAAGTGTATCTCAAAGGAGCTTTCAGATATTTGTATTCATTTAATTGTATTTGTATAGTGAAGAAACAGAAGAAAGAACAATCTAACACAAAGTCCTGCCTTCAGTCACCAGAGTAATATTTGCAGTCAGACTGTGGCTCTTAGATCACAACAGATTTCTTTGGGTTTTGTTAGGAAAAAAATACCTGATTGCAGTGTGTTCCTGTGTATTGTTCAAGGAAGAACAATACCTGAGCCTATTTTATGTGTTAGGAAACAGAAATCCTCGTGAACAGCTGCTGATAGTCAAAGGTGCTCAGCTGAGAAAGATGACGAGAGGTCATCATCCATGCAGATGCCTGCTGGTGGCAGGCAAAATTGCATACTTTGGGGTTCAATCTAGACAGGTCTAATTGTATAATAAAATAAGTTAAAGGCGTATTTCATGTTCTTAGAACTTTCTTCATGCTCATTTAACTATTTCGTTAGGGCATGTTTGGACAACTGCAGCAGGAGCTTGCTGATGCACCTAAAAAGCAATCTATGCCAGCAGCTTCACTTGAAGTTACTACACGCTACCACAGTGACCTGGAGAGAGACAAGCTGCGCTTGCAAAAGGAGTTGGAAAGAAAGTTGAAAACTAAGGTACTTAATGTCTGTAACTATATGAATAAATCTGAGTGTAGCTGTTGAAAGTAGGAGCGAATGTTGTCCTTTTGCACCACCTTTTGCAGTGTTCTTACGAAAACTGAAGTATAGAGGGAACCAGAGGAGCTTTGCAGGAAAGCTGTAGGGTGATTTTGTGTGTGTTGTGTGCATGTCATCTTATGCCCCAAAGTTGTAACCTCATCCTGTCGCTTCTAGAGTATTCCTTCTTCCCACCAGCTCCAGCTGCTGTTCTTGGTTATGGTTCCTAAGGTGTGTTTTACACTCCACATCAACCTTGGCCATAGGTCTTGGATGGGTGGAGGAGAGCTTAGGCCTGTTTCTGTGTAAGTTACTGCATTGTCCTGCGCTCTTGTCTTTTCCGGCCACCTTACTTTTTCTTCTGCCGCTGTTGCCTTCACAGACGCAGAAGCAGAACATGCTGGCTCTGACATCCAAGGACTTGCACAGCAGGTGGGAGGAGCACTTGAAGTCAAGATCCCACCTTGAAGAGCGCGTTGCTCAGCCGGACGAGGAGAAGGCTGAACTGTTGCAACAGGTGAGCCCAGAAAATTCTCCAGGCACCGGGCCAATACCCAGGAGAACCACATGCACCTTCTGGTCAGGTTCTTACATATCATTGCTTTCTGTTATCCCTGCCATTCAGGCTGCGAGTACCTTATCGTTTGGGGGTCACGGAGGAAGCAAATAAAAGCTAGATGGGTATCTTTGTGTAAGTTCTGGAGTGGCTCTGTTGGGAAGAGTTCCCAGTGTGGTTTGCTATCAGTTGAGCACATCGAGCAAGGCCACAGTTCCCAGTTCTTCCTTGGATTTTGTGTGGTCATCTTCTGACCCCTTGGTTTCTAGGCAGGTTTATGTTTCCAGTGCGTGTATGGAGGAGCTGCTGTATGTTTTCAGTGTAGCGGGAGCTTAAAAGCCTTGCAGAAAAACATACTGAAGGAATGCTGGGTAAATGAACGAGTGCTTGGGAAACAAGCAGCGCCTGCCAGTTGCCAAGGGGCGGCCTTCCCCTTTTCTCCTTTTCTGTAGAGGGAAAATGGAAGAACAAAGTCAAAACAGCTGCCAGCTCTCCTCTGGTGTGGCTGAGAAAACACCAAGAGGAGGAAAACCAGCATGTGGCTAAGTAAATGCCCACACAGAAGAGGTGGAGGTAATGGCCGAGGGGAATAAAATGTTGAAGAACTCCAAAAGATCAGGTTCCTCCACAAGCCCCTGCCTGCTGGTTGGTGGAAGATCCCATGAAAGCTTTGGATGGATCGATGTTCTCCCATGAAGTGCATACCTACGTAATCCCTACTATGAGCAGAGGCACTGCCAAAAGTGTTCTCCAGCATCTTTTCCACCTGTTATGTCTAGAAGAGGATGGCCTTTGCTTCAGGCGAGGGCATCTGTTTCTGTAGTTACATATTGGTCTGTTTGATGTGAAACCTGAAGGGATGGATGGAATAGCCTCAGGAATTCCGTCCCATGGCATTCTGTGGAACGTGGCTAACAGATAGAGATGTCCAGCAGCTTCTCTGTGGAGAGCGCTAGATGCACAGACTGTACGTAGGTATTTTTCCTGTGCTCTGTGTGTGTGATACATCTTTCTTTTCTCTTTTGAAAGTGCGAGAGTGAAAGAAAGGAAGTGAAGAAGCTGGTAGAGTTGAAACGCCCAGTTGAACTACGTCTGGCCCAAGAAATGAAAAGAAACCTCGATCTGCAGAAAGACTGTAAGAGGTACGGCTTTTTAGCGTGGTGAAGAGGTATCCCTGCGTAGGAGTCATGTTTTATTAAACTTTAGTGTAAAAATAGGTGTACCTAACTGTGAGCAGATGCCAGCCTCGTGTTAGTTCTTGCAAGGTACTTCTGTACACCAGCCCCTAGTTTTCAATAGCTGCCAAAACAACTGCAGCTGCAGGTTGCCCTGCAGTTCTCCTGGGAAAAAGGGAGTCTTTCATTCCTCTTTTCAGGTGAAATCTGGACTCTCCAAGTGTATGTGGCACAGGAATACTGTTTTTTCCTGGTAATTCCTGGTGTGTCAAGTACATTAAAGATAAAGCAAGCTGTGTCTGTGCTGTTTACATGAGAGTATGTGAAAAAGTCCAGTTTTGTTCCTTTTTGCTTCATTGTTTTCATGACTAGTTTGCTGTGCAGGTTGAAGAGGCTGCTGAGCAGAGCTACGAAGGAACTAAGGGTGTATGAGGCGAGAGGGGGACTGTCCCAGCTGAATTTGCAGGGAGAAGTGAAGAAAATGGTCAATGAAATTGGCAGATTAAGAACAAAGGTGAGCTTTATTTTGTTTGGGTTATTGTGGTGGTTTTTCTTTTGTAACCTTTGTTCTTTCTTTATACTTCTTTTCATGTTGTTGATTTTGACTACTTTTTTCTTGGCTGTATTTCTGAAATTATTTGGCTGGTTTTTGATGTTCCTTCTATGGTCACAGTAGTAGGCGACTGTAATACTGATGTAGCTCTTAGGGGTAAAGATGGAAGTGTTACGTACACAGCAGTATCTGCGAGGGCACATCAGGGGTAGGCTGTCCTGCAGAGGAAGGGCAAAGCAAGAGCCACAGCAAGGCTGGCAGGGTCTGTGACCACACAGGCCAGGGATCAGCCCCACAGGCCCTCACCAAGAAGAGCAGAAGAGTTCTGGGGACAGTTCTGGGGACAGTAAGCAGAGTCCTCCAAGAGTGCAGATCACCAGGCCGGTCCATAGGGATGGGCAGGTCTGCAGTCCTACTGGGACGTCACGTCCATGGGTGAGGGCCAGGGCTGAGAGCAGTGAAGGCCCAGCACAGGCCTGGCTGCAGCTTGAGGCCGTGGCAGCATCGTCGGGCTCCGACGGATGCATTCCCTCTCGGAAGAGAGGGGAGTAACGCCACCATCACTCGGAACAACTCTGTGCAGTTGGCCTTGCCCAAGGTCACCCCCTGAAGCCTGTCTCAGGCATGAGTTGAGCAGGAGGCAGGTGGGGGTTTGCTTTTCGGAATGGTGTCTTTGCTTCCCAGGGCACGATGCAGTGTGAGGTGATGCGGAAAAAACCCTGTAACTTGTTGCTTACTAGTAGCTGACTCGGTCCGTCTTTCCCTTGTCATGGAGACCCACAAATGCTTTTGAGGTTGCTCTGGCTGTTCGGTAGCATGGAACCTTTTAGCTGCTTCTCCGCTCATTACTGAGATAGCTGTGTTTCAAAGTTATGCTCCTTTTTAGAAGATATTATTGTAGAACGAGTCAACTGCCTTGACAGTGGCTCACTTGTAGTTCACAGGTTAGCAGCATATTTGTGTTCCTGTTGGAAGAGTTATTTTGAATGACAGGGAATGGAATTACGTTTGGGCAATTTTAAATAAGTGTAAAGTTTCTACGTATTTTAGAGACTTTCAAGTGTTGACTCTGGTGGTTTCCCCCTCTTTTTTAAAAATAAAAGATGATGGGATATCATGTTTTATGGTTAAGAGGTATAGACGATGGATGTTTCTGGAGGGGGAAAGAAGGGGATAGAAGCTGTAGTTGACCATTGGGACCTATGGGAAGTCTGATATTTCCTGGAAATCTTTTGAAAACAAACTGTAGCTTTGACCTAAAGAGACTGTCTTCTGCCACCAGTGCTGTAAAAGCGGTGTTCTGAACTACTACTTCCAGATCTGTTAGCGTAATGGAAGGAAAGGGTATCCGTTTCTTGTCTTGTCAGTTCTGTGACGAAGCTTTGACCGTGTGACAGCATGTGACAGTTCCTCTGAAGCATGATACATGGGTTTTTTTCTGATGAAACCAGAATGTGGCTGTGATGTAACTGGGTATGGGTGTGTTTGATTTCCTATGATCGTATGAACATCTCGCAGAAGAATAGCCCTAGTGCTTTTCAGCCTAGCCCTGCAGGTGTAATGCCGCTGGTTTGGTACCTCTTGGTCTGTGACCCACTGCAGAACTGAGGAAGGATGGGAACCTGAGGAATGCTGTCAGAAATGATGTGAAAGCTGTTCTTGTTTTAAAAGAAGAGCCTAGTTTCACTTTTGTTTTAACACTGAATCAGCAGATGATAAATAGTCTTGATGGCCAACTCCTTTACCAATTTTCACAGATTTGACTAATTTTAGATCCCTCTGAGTTCCCTGTTTTTTTCCCCTTTCCTGTCTACAGGTTGATGAACTTTCCCAGCAGCTGGAGATAGTCTAAAAAAGGCATGCAGCTAGAAGCACAAAATCATGATTTGCGAGAGTTGTCCACCATGCGTGGGAGCCATGAAAAACTGGAAAAGAGCAAAAGCCAGCTGAAAGAAGAGGTGGCTAACCTCAAACACCATATGGAGACTAACACGGTGGATCGCAGCCAAATAGAACAATACAAAAGAGGTGGAAGAGTGAGCTGAACAAGAAATAAGACAAAAACTGCAAGAAGTCAATCTGATTTTGCAGGTAAGTTAATTTCTTATGTGTGTCTGTTACAGACTTCTGTTTTGGTTGTCATTTTATAGGGGCGGGGGGTGGTGCCTGATTCCATGTGTTACGCTGTACTTCTGTTTTTCCTGAAGGGCAGTGGGAGAAGGGAATATGGTTGGGCAAGATGCTTTCATGGGTGTGCAGTGTGCCTGCAGGCCCTGAATCAAAAACTTGCCAAGGTAGATTTTCATTTTGCAGTTCTTGGAGGGGTATCACTGTCCACTGGTCTGTTCTCATTGTTTATCCTTGAATGGGTATTGCAACTTAGAGTTGTCACAGCCAGGCATACACATCTTCCTTAGTCATTGCACAAGGGGCAACGCTCAGAAAAGAAGTCACCAAAGCTGCAGGGTGGGAGCTGGGGGTGCGGCATCTCCATAATTTCTTTGAGGAATGCTATGCCCTGTCCTACAGAGATAGCGTTCTTCCATCAGTAGCTTTGATGAGTAATAGTGCTAAGATGGGAGTTCTTTCTGAATGAAAAGAATCATTTGGTGTGGTAGTTCCAGGGTTGTGCCCTGGTCGCTGATGGCAGTGAGGAGGCACAGTTGCCTCGCTGAATAGAGCTGGGCCCTTGAAATTGGGTGCACGCAATTGACTGGCGAGGAGAGTTCTCTTTTTCTTTGCGGTGGTTGAAAGTGTGTATCTACTTCAGATGCAGGCAGCCTCCCAGGACAGATTAGAACAAATCAGAGCCAGTTGTCATGCTTTGCTGACAAACCAGCTAGAACACAGAATTGGAGACCTCGAACGTGAATTGGACAGGATAAAAAATACCCAACGAGACAGTATTTTTCAAAAAGAATCCGCACAGGCAGAAGCGGAAAAGTACAAAGACCTGTACCTGGAGGAAGTTAAAAATGGAAGATGCCTAGCAAAAAAACTGGAAGGGTAAGTCCATACATTTTTGGGATGATAATAAGATACTACTTCTTCCTCAAGCAGTTTTCTTTGTTAAATACCTTTTCTACATCTGGTCAGCATTATGCGTAAGATAGCATATTTGTGATGAAAGTACCTTAAGGCTCCCCCCTGTTCATTGGAACTATCTTCATTTCTCTTCAGTGTTCCAGCAGTAACACCACCGATCATGGGCGTTAATAGGATATTTTTGAAGTGGAGTTTGTTTTAACAGGCAGCCTTTTTGCCAGTCTCTAATCTCCTCTTCTTACTCTAAGTATGGCAGAAAAGATAATGTCATGTCCTTTACTGCTTGAATAAGGATAGGCCCTTCAGAGAACGGCATTTGATGCTATGAAGAAGAACAACAAAAATCTTTTGGCTTCCATTTTAGCCACATGTTATAGGTTTCAGCTTTCTTTGGGAAAGGAAGGGTAGCCCAGAGTTCTTATGCAGGTGATGTACCTTTCAGGAAGAGCTATGTAAACACACGGTGTGCACAGACTGCTTTGGGGCCTTAATGCTGAGAAGTCCAAAGTATTGGTTAACTCTTGCTGCTTCTTGCAGGTAGTGTGGCTACCTAGAAATAGGCTCTTCAAAAAACCTCAGATCAAATTATGGACGGTTTTTTTGGACTCTCTTAATCCCTTCCACTTTCAGAAGTCAAATAATAGTCAAAGACCTGGAGGGTAACTTTGCGGAGGTGTTATTACCAAAGATAATTCTTTGTATGCTTCTGAATGTTTCAGAGCTAATGAGAGACGAGCAGAAGCCAACGCTAAGCTCCTTCAGGAGTGCCATAGAAGCAAACCTTTAATTGCAAGCAACGCTGTCAGTGGTCCAGTTCTGTATTCAACTGAACTGGGACATATTAGCAACGATCTGGCACTGAATAGAAGTCTAAATCTAGCAGGAAGCTTCCTAACCCCAACCGTGAATACGTTACCATCAAGAAACAGAGTTGAAGCCTATGTGGCTAAGGTAAGCGTTTTTAAATACTGTTCTCAACTAGTGTTGAAGAGTATCTGTAAGCAAGGTTGTGCTTTTCAGTCTAAAGTTAGAATCCATTTCTAGTTCCAAACCATATGCTCTAATATGCCAAACCAAATTGCTCATCAAACCAGTATACAACTAGGTGGTAGAAATGAAGACTTCTGGTCATTAGGGTTATAAAATTTCCAGAAGCGCTCAAAGACCAAAAAATACTGAGTTCTAAATGATGAACTGCATAACAGGTTTTTTTTGCAAGTTCTCTTTTGCAAGAGAAACTGTGATGAAGAATACTGTGGCATAGGAAGCTGCCAAAGAAGCTCTTCAGTAAAATTTAGTGCTGATGCCCCATCCCTGGCGGTGCTCAAGGCCAGGCTGGGTGGGGCTTGGAGCAACCCGGTCTAGTGGAAGGTGTCCTTGCCCATGGCAGGGGGGTTGGAACTGGATGATCTTTAAGGTCCCTTCCAACCCAAGCCATTCTGTGGATGACCTTTTTTAAAACAGCTAACTTTATGATGAGTGCAAAATCCCATCAGACATCTTTGTTTGAGACACCTTTTCCTCCTTCACTGATGTTCATGCTAGCCGTTTCTTCACCGGAACTTGTTTTAGTACAATACCAACAAAGGGATGCTTCAAAACTAGGATGGTATGAACAGGACACGTAACTTCTCACTTGAGTGTGGGACGTATGCTGTGCATAGGAGGCATTTGATTTTGTGGGTCCTGCTATGTGGTGTTATATGTAACTGCTCCTCAGGAAGTCTACAGAGCTTTCTAATTTGGTAAAAAGCTGCAACCTCTGCAATACCTCTGGTCAAAGTGTGCCCTGTAATTAGCAGTCAGCATGATAGCACATCCCTCACAGAATGGTAAACGTGATATCATGAGAGTTGGAAACAGATGTCAGTCGTTGTAATCTGTTTCCCACCTAGCATAGGACTGAGGCATGGGCAAGCTTGCCTGTTCAGTCAGTGTCTGTCCCTCGCATATTCTGTTGTTGAATGGATGTGAGAAGCATTTGGTCACTTTTAAGCCTTACCCTGGTTCACTGGTCCCACCTACACTGGAAAGAATCCATTTAAAATAACGTGTCTACATACTGCACCTGGTTTAAGAAAAAGAAAAAACCAAACGAAACAACAAAACAAAAATAGACAAAGCGGTGTGTAGGTAATGCGTATCAGCGGCAGTTAAGAGATGAACTTTTCTGTATCGTTGTGAATGTGTTTTTTGTGTCAGAGGGGCGGACAAAACACTACCTAAAGAACGTGGGAGGCAATTAGTACTGTACCACCTGCAGGGATTATTCTGCACGCAAGCAGCAGAAAGGAGGCGAAATTCAGGGATCCACTGCAAAACTGAAGTAAGGAGAAAGCCAGGACAAGGGAACAAGAGGGACAGGGAGCAGGGAGCACGTGAGGGCAGGGAAAAAAGAGCAAGATGTTACAAGAAGAAAAAGGCAAAGGAGGAAACCATCCCACTTCTAGGAACAAAGCTGTCCTAGTTTAAAAGAAAAGGGTTTAACAGTTGTGGTTTCTTTTTTTGAAGAAGAAACAGGAAAAAAAGAATAACCTCCCTGTTACTAAATCCAGCTGCACATCTCTTTATGATATTTCTTCCTGTAATCACCAGTTAGGGAACAACTGAGACTAATTGTAGTGGCACTGCTTGTAGCCTCAAGTCACCTGACGTTCAGTGTATTCAGGGAAGTCTTAAAACCTGATCTTCTCTGGAGTCCTTCAGAAGAAAGGAACTGAGTTCTCAGAGGTGCAGTAGTTGCTGGAGGACTAGGTGAGTATTTCACTTAGAACTGCGGGCTGAATTGTTCTCAGTCAGGTGCAGTATGTCATGTGCATAACATGCATCTGAGAAAAGAGGACTGAATTGGAACGTAAGACTTTGAAGTCGGGAAGTAACAAAAGGGAAAAACTGCATGTATCCCTCTGCATACAATAATGGGTGGCAAATCTCAATCAGTTTCCAAGTGCAAAATCACCAGATGCACAGTCTGTGCTGTCATTTCCGCAGGAGTCCCGTGCCATTCAGGAGGCAAGCTGGAGCATGAGGGAAGAAATCAGAGATTATAGTTTTAGTCTGTTTTGAAATGCTTTGCTGGTTGTGCTGCCTGGTATTCTGTCTGTTCACCAGACTGTTTCAAAACAGAAGAATTTCTCTGACTCTAAGCCTTTTCTTCACTTCACTGTTTACTTCAGTTATGCCTCAGCTTTGTTTTCCCACTAACCTGGTTCCCTTCTACAGAATTTGCCTTGCCTTTAAATTCAGGATGCTGCCTTGGCTGGAGATGACAAATGCTTCTGCCACTGAAGCTCTAAATGACAGGGAGTTAAGAAGCTGAAATTGCAGTGTGCCTCAGGCAGTCCTTTGAGGCTTCTTTTTTTAGTCAAAGCTCTCTGCAGATTTGGTGTTCCTTGTAGTAGCTTCCTCAAGGTGAGAAAGGCTATTGGAAGTAGGGAACATGCCAGCCATTCTGAAGAGGAAGATGTTTGTGTAAATTTTGTTTGTGCAGAAGCTTTGAAATAGCTTCAGGGGCAAAGAGGTGAAAATAGTTCACACTGCTATTATTCAAAATGATGGTAATCATTGGTCCTGCAGCTGTTGGAAGAAAACCTGGTAAATGATGCTGACAAGAGGAAGAAGTGCTCCACTAGCAAGTGGACACAGTTTCTCCTTTAGACTTAACTAAGGAATTTGGTGTTTAAAGGCTTGAAAGATTGCACCGTTTTCCTAAACATGAGGCATGACTATCAGTGATTACACATAGAGCCGTACATGTTGAAGATGGTCATATCACAAGTTCAGCAAAAAAATGAGCGTGTTATTCTTAAAAAAGCATAAAGAAATGTGTTCCATTACAGTATAGCCCCTTCCCCTTTATCAAATATATACACTACAGAAATGAATAACCTTGAAGTGCAAAAGGATCTTTAAAAATACAAAAGAAGTTCATATTGGCACAAGCTTATTAACCAGTAGAATCCCAATCACATGCAATGTCTTTGGGGTTTTTTGGTGGTTTTTATTTGTATTAGAGCTTCAGTAATGTGGAATAAATTACAAGTACTTGACAAATTCTGTGCATGTAATTAGACAGTGACTGTAGCAACTAGCAATTCAGTATTTCAGACCTGCTCCCTTAGTCCATAGACTAAGGCAAGGAATGTCTCCTGCAAGTGCTGCAAGGAGGTTTTGGGACTGGAGTCCTGTTGTTAGGTTTAACAAATGTCAAGCTTAAATCCTCAGAGCTGTGCCAAAGGCTGGTGAAAATGAACATGGGTGTCTTGACAGACAAGAACAGTGAACTCTGCAACCAGGGTGAATCAGTGGATAAATGAAACCAGTTTAATGTGGGAAGGGAAATGTCTGCTTCCTACTTCATCTTCCAATTTCTGTTCCATTTCTGATTTGGCTTTCTGCACTCTTGTAGCAGTCTTTGTTGTCAGCTTTTTTACTTGCTTCATTTACATGTAGGCCACGTTCTTGTTTCTCACTGAAGACCTGTGAACTTCAGGCCGTTTTTCTTTCTTCTTCAGCTCCTTCATCAAAAATCTGTCCGCCTCTCTTCTCTGCAGCCAGATACATGGCAAGGTTTGCAGCCAGCATTGTTTAATGTTGGGATGGTATTTTATACTGGAAATGTTGTTTATGCTGTTAGGTTTTGATTAAAACTTACTGATGTATTCACATTTTCCTAACACTGCACATATTTTGAACTTTAGTTTGTCCAAGTGAAAGAATGACTGCTGCAGGGGACTTCTCTGCTTTATGTATTTGTAATGCAATGGCTTCTGTGGTAGTTAACCATCTGTGAGATGTAATGCAATGGCTTCTGTGGTAGTTAACCATCTGTGAGATGATAGTCTATGGATTTAATCTGTTATAATGGAACTTTGAGCTCTAGGAGTAGGCTGGTTTACCCTCCTTGCCACTTCTGATATACAAAAAGTTCTTGGTGGTCGCAGCAGTTGTGTCTAGGAACTCAACTTCAGAACAGTACGGTACTCCAGACTCGGAGCATCATCTCACGGAGTCTTACAGGATCCAGCTTACTCTGTGCTAAAGCAGCCTGTGTGGATAAGTAGTAAGTCAACACCACTTTCTGAAAAAGAACTGTTGAGAAAGTGCCTGCTGCAAATGAACACCTGGTGTGTTACCGCCTGAAGAGATGTGCAGTGAGGTGAGAAGTACCTGCTCAGGAGGTTTGGGACACTCAGCTGTGATGCCTTGCCCAGGGGTTTGGGGGGAAGGAGAAAAGTGGAGGCAAGTTAAGGTCCTCGGAGGTGTATTTTGCCTGGCTCTTCATTCGTTCCCTTTTCAGAAATCAGTGTGTTGGCTTTATTTCCACCTATTTCTCTTCCCTCAGACATGGATGAGAATCACAAAGACATTGATGGAATGGATAAGAGGAAAACAAGACCTTTTTCTTCTCTTGATTGATTTGTACATGTTGCAGAGGGTCCTGTGGACCTTCTAGTCATTGTGAAGACTCAGGAAACCAGGAAAAGTGGTTTCTTCTAACACCACTAACTACTACGACTTTGCTTGGGCTTGGTCCTGGGTTTGGGCCGTATTTTGGTCTAGGCATTAGTTTTCCTGCTTTTTTCTGTTACCTGTGTCTCGTCTCAGGAGTTAGGGGGTCCTTTCTCCCCGGAATTTTGCTTCTGCTTGTACCTGCTTGAAAACAATTAGAGATTTGGGGGGTCCTTTTCCATTGTTCATGCAGCTCTGTTGGCACAGAGTATTTCAATGAAGTATCACGGAGTGGTGCTTCTCCTGCAGGATCTGGTGAATGTGGTCCCAGCTTTCCCTGTGTTCCTGGAGAGAGAGCCCTTCCCTCCGCTTCGCTGGTTTACAGCCCCGCTCCTTTGACCCTTGCAGTTACTGCCTGTTACTGCTCCTCTTGTGAGGGTAAGCAGAGTGGTTTCCTTCCTGAGGCTCTTGCTCTCTCTGTCCTGTTGAGTACCCTGTGCAGTGTTTCCATTCTTCTTGTTGTTGTTATGCTGCTAGGTGGGTCTGCTCATTTCATAAAATAAATGCTCCTTCCCCCAGGAATTCAGTACTAAAATCAAGAGAGTTGCAGAATGAGTGAGGGGAAGGGGCCTCTAGAGATGGTCTAGTCCAGCATCACCCCTGCTCAAAGCAGGGTCAGCCACAGCAGGTTTTGTCACTGTTCTGTCAGCCAGGTGTTATACATCTCCAAGGATGGACACTCCACAACCTTTTCTGGCAACTTGTTCCAGTGTCTGTCCATGCTTACAATTTTTTTAAAAATAATAATTGTAAAAATCCTTGTGTTAAAATTTCCTCTATCTGGATTTGTGCCTATTCCTCTTGTTCTTTTGCTTGGCACCGCTGAGAAGAGTCTGGCTCCACCTTCTGTACTCCCCCCACCAGGTATTTATACACATAGATAAGGTCCCTCTGAGTTTTCCTGTTCTCCAGTAAAGAAACAGGTTGCAGCTCTCAGCCTCTCCATATAGCTCACGAGGTCCAAGCCCTGCAGCATCTTCATGGCCATCGTAGCCCTGGAAGCTGTATGATACGTGTTTTGAAATTCACTTCTGTGTGTCACAAATTTGATGGAAAAAATGTAGGAGTAGCAGGTATCATCAAATGTAAACAGCAGCATATAGCGCTTGGACTGTGACTCTTAAATTAAGAGATGTGATTCCTTCTTGTGAAGGCTTCTGAAGGCAGAATCATAAGTGAGAATAACTTAATTGGTAACAATACCCACTTTCTAGGGGAGAAGAGGCGTAAGTGCTCCTTTGTAGTGATCCAGGCTGATTCCAGCTACATAATAAACCCCACAGCACTCGCTGCGTAGAAGCTGTAGCTGTGGTTATCTTTTCTTAGTACACAGTTTGCAAGAAAAAATTGTGTGTGCTTTTATGTTTTTATAAATGCGTGTCGTGGTATTTGCAATAACAATAAAGAAGTTTTGGCATCATCTGTAGGAGCTCTTTCAATTTCCCATCTTAAGGTGGAGAAAAGAAGAATATTGGCGCACGCTTTTTTCTATACAAATGGTGTATGTCAATCCTGCAGCAGCTGCTGGTGCAGCTCTTCTCTCTGTGAAGTTGCAGAAGCCAGCCTCAACTGGCTGATTTGTCCCTGTGGGTGGCATTTGTACCTATCTCGGCATGTAGCTGACATTCTGTTTGTGTGTTTGATGATAAACTTCAGCCATACCTTCACTGCAATAACTGCGCTAGGCTTTCTTGCTTTCTTCCTGTGTATTTTGTTAAATGCCCAGTAATAATCCAGCTGGTGAGTTACAAATTGTTTTGTTAACGTTGCTGAGCAATGAGGCAGCTGCAGCCCGACTGACCAAAAGTTTCTCTTCAGTAGAAATCAAACCCCAAACCAAGATGTGTCTATTTGGAATTATATTTTTAGGTTTTCTCTCATTATGTGTGGATTTTAAGAATGTTTTAGAAGTTTAATATTAGAAAAACGTAACTGTTAAAATATTAACTGTATTTTCTGTATAATTCTAGGTATGGCAGGAACTAGATGAAAAAATCGCTAAAGAACTTAAACAAGGTAATGTGTCACTATGTTAGGGGCATTTTTAAGGAAAAAGAGGAGTGTTCCTACTCTTGAACATAATGGCTTGAAAGCTGTGAAGTTCCTGTGCTAAGCACAGGGAGGTTTTTCTGCTAGCTTTCCAGTTTAGACTTGAATGTGAAAACTTCCAGCTTACCAAAAGATTGTGTAGAATGTTATGCAGTTGCCTGAAAAAGACAAGTGCAGAGAAAACTAACCCACTTCCTCTACACGGGTGCACTTGGCGTAAGCTGAAGTCACGTTTTTCTAGAGTGAATCCTTGAGCACAAACGTCAAACGTAAAAGAAGCCCTGAGAGAAGATGTTTATAGACTTCAGCCATCACTGCTTCTTCCATGTGCATCAGTTGCATTCCGCACTAAATCATACCGTGCACATTCTCTGCTGTTGGACCTTGGTTTTTTGCTATTTCTTATTCATTGCTTGTATTTGTAGCTTATGTTGCAGTCTTTTTTGAATAAGCAAGAAAAATATAATCAGTGATGAAAGATACCCTTTCTTTAGGAAAAAATGATTTAGTAGCACTTAGGCAAACATAAGATGAGTTGAATGCTTTTAACACATAGCATGAAACATGCTCTATAATATGAGGCCAGGTGTCCAAAGAGGAATTCCACCTGTTTCAGGGTAGTCGTTCCTCCAGAGTCACTGCTTTGCTTTGCAGTGACTGGTGCTATTTCAAAGCAGGTGGCCCCTGTGAGAATTTCCTTCTGTTCCTGCATGCTTTTGGTAATACAGAGAGTGTTCAGCTGTAGCTTCACAGCTCGTTCCATGTGTCCGAATGGACACAAAGCCATTGCATTTCATCCGTGTGCATTTTGAACCTGACTGTGCATCTGCTAGGTGTCATAGAGTGCGTTTGGTTTCAGGACCTTGTCTGAAAAATGTGGCTGGAGAAGAACAGTAAAGGTGGGCTTGCTGTCATTGAGTATGTGTTTTTGTGGAGGAAAGAGGGTTTTGCCAGGGTGAGTTACAAAGACGCCCCTCAAAGAAAGTGCCAGGCTAGGAGACTTGTCCTGGCCTGACTGCACTGCAAAGGTGTTTGCGTTTTCACCGGCGGATTCTTTTTAAGTTTGTCACAGAGAAGGCAGAAGCTGGTTTTTAGGAGTAGAGTTCCAATAAATCACTGCTTTGAACATTCAAGGAAAACAGATACTGGAGGTTCGAGAGATCTGCAGGGGGGCTTAGTTTAGCACTGGTGTAAGCCGGAGTCATTTGTGGATTCCCTGAAGATGTTCGCTGTGTAGCCTATAGAATTTCTTTCACTGGCTTTAGAAATACTGTTGACTGGTAAGCAAATGTGGAAAAAGATTGTTTCTTCCTTTGTGCGTAGCCCTTTGATTGTTACGATCCCTTGGAAGTTTTTAAATCTCTTTCTGGATTATAGTCTCTCCAGTTATCCATGATGTTTTCATAGTGACTGATTTGGCCCTGTCTAGTGTAAAAGCAACACCGGAATCTTGTTTCTCTTCTCCCTAGCCACTGCTGAACTTGAAGCTGGATCTGCTGGAGCTTCTCCCATGGTATTTTCCGATGGATCTTCAAAAAGTATCCACGTTGACCAGGATCCCCTTTGCAGGGCAGTACAGGAGTACCGCGATGTTTTAACCAAAAATTACCTGATTTGAACAAAATGCTGGGAAAAAAGCTCCGGAAAGGATTTTGTTTACATAGTGCGTCTATAGTTTCTCATCCCACAGTTCAGATGTGAAAATGTATTTATTGCAGTCCGAATGTGAATTCTATTAAATGGATGTCAAGCACATTGCACTTGCCTGTTGGTTTATTGATACATAGGTGTTTTATTTTGCACTCACTCTAAGAAGCACACCTGTTTTTTTCTGACTAGCAGAATGACTCACCTTGATTCTTGAGCGTGACAGAATTGTCAGAATGTTTCTTATTAAGGTAGATGCATTATTTTTTCTCCACTGATGTTCTGTGTTTTAACGAAAGCATTCCCTTTGTTCTGCTTAATCCTTTCACCCTATGTGTTTTTAATGTTTCCAGTGTTACTTTAATGCTTAGGACATCGTTTGATGTGATTTGAGCCTGCTGCTTCAGTCCAGATGCCGTGACTGTTTCTGCCGATAAAGTGAAATCTTTACCAGTGGTCATGCTGGAGGACAGGGCACTTTACGTTGCTGTCACCTTATGCGCCTTAGGTTTACCATTACTGTGAGTGTGTAGCAGTGCCAAGAGAGTTATGTGGTGGGTTTGGTATGTTTGTTTTGGATCACAGAACCACAGAACGGGTGAGGTTGGAAGGGACCTCTGGAGGTCATCTGTTCTAGCTCCCCTGCTCAGGGAAGACCACCCAGAGCTGGTTGCCCCGGACCATGCTGGCTTTTGAGCATCTCCCAGGATGGAGCCTCCATGGGCAGCCTGTGCCAGTGCCCAGTCACCCTGATCGGAAAGAAGCATTTCCTGATGTTCAGCCCCAACCCTCTGTGTTTCAGTTTGTGCCCATGGCCCCTCACGGTATTCATCTTGGGGTTCGTATTAAAGGTCGCTGCAGCTGTAGACATTCCCAGTTACTACATCAGCAGCTGCGCTGTACCTGAAACACTTCATGTGCGGGAAAAATTAATGTTAAAATATTAACTTCCAGTCTCCTCAGTACTTTCCAAACCTTGTATGATAGGACAGCCAATCTTTTTGTTGCTGCTAGCAGCTGATGATGTGGTGGCTGTAGCCCAGATGGTAGCCAGTGTTCTGGGACATTTGTGTCAATAAAAGAAGCAGGTTTACTTATTTCAGGGAGTTACCTGTTGCTGAAGATCTGTGTTGTCATTTCCTGTCCACAGAAGTCAGTAGTGATCAGAATATGACAGAACAAAGTCCCAGTTCTGGGAAAGGAAGAATGGTTGTCCCGAGATCAATTAAGACTGGAAAAATCTGGGGGTTTTACCCACTAATTCAAGGACTTGAGTTAACAGGCAGTGAGGAAAGCAATGAATGTTGCTGTGACGCTGTTCCTTTTTATATGAATACATATTTGTGAAGTTAATATACTGTATTTAATTCCAGATATTCTGTTTCAGCTTGAAATTTAATAAACTTTGTCATCTAATATATGTCTTTGTTTTATCGTTTCCCTTCTTGACATCACTTTCTACCCCTTTCCCTAACCGTACAGCTCTTCAGAGCGCTCTGCTCCTTTCAGCTCTGTTCACCGCTGCACCTTCAGCCTGTCCTGGAGGCCAGGCAAAAGACCAGCATGTGTGTATGTCCTTTTCCACAATTGTGTTAAGACCGCAGGCTGGTGTTGCGGTACTCATGATCAGTTCCCAGACTTTCCCTGTATTTTAGAGCAATCCTCCTTGTGGTTTGGGCAGAAGGTAGCAGGTGAGCTTCTGGTGGCTGTGAAACGCTGGGAAATCCCACAGGTTTTGATCCCCTGCAAAGGAAAAAGGTGTAACGAAATTTCTCCAGCCTGCACCAGAGTGGTCAAAGAGAAGTTCAGCTTTTGCTACTTTCTAGTGTCTCTGCACAGAGGAAGCAGGGACAGAACATCTTGACATTCACGTTGTGTTGTCAGTCACTGTGATAAACTCAGACGTGACCTGTGCTCAAGTTTCCTCACCGCTCTCTGCTGCCAGCTCTTAGTGAGAGGGGAGAGCTCTTGGCTGGTGGAGCAGCAGAACAGAAATTCGGTGTTGGCATCTGCCATAACCGGCATTGATAGCAGTTATGATGAGGCATGAGGGGGTACAGAGAAGTCCAGGCAATTCCTGCACTCGAAAGTCCATCCCCAGTGTCACTGTGGGGACACTCCTGATGAAGCAGGAGAGGGCATGGCACTTGGGGGAGGCTCTGAGGCCTGGAAGACAGGGAATGTCTGTCCCATCTTCAAGAAGGGCAAGACTGAGGAGCTGGGAACTGCAGCCTCACCGTGCTGCCTGGGAAGGTGGCGGAGCACGTACTCTGGGAGCCGTTTCCAAAGATGCTGGGGACAAGAAGTTGGGAGGGAGGAGTCAGCATGGGT
Organism: Falco punctatus; assembly: GCF_963210335.1. Taxonomy (NCBI): domain Eukaryota; kingdom Metazoa; phylum Chordata; class Aves; order Falconiformes; family Falconidae; genus Falco; species Falco punctatus. Next base: position 46,664 of record NW_027660183.1, on the reverse strand, counting down.
TTGCAAAGGGTGAAATCATGCCGCACTGACCTGGTACCTTTCTAGCGATGTGTGAGTAACTGAGTGGACAGAGGAAGAGCAGTGCGTGTTGCTTACCTTGACTTTAGCAAGGCTTTCTCTGGCTTGTGCCCGAACAGTCAAGTTCAGGTTCAGGAACTTCCTGATCTCTTTCCAAAGAAGAAAGCAAGCGTGTTTCTTGATTTCTTTGCTCAGGTACATTAGAAACCCTTTGGGGTCAGTAGCTACAAGCAGGTTGCAGATCTTTGCAATCAGTTGTATGGAATAAACAACTCTGTTTCAGAAAATCTTATTATGCCAGTTGCTTTTTCCTCATGAGCAAATGTGTCAGGAGTTTCCCAGGTTTTGCTGTCTTCAAAATACCATGTTGAATGGTGGCTACAAAACATTAGTTTTTCAGTTACTCACTGGCAGAGTAGTGGTTGAGTAGTGCTGCTGCAGCACTAGTATGTCTTCCCAGTGAGTCCTGACCTCTGAAACATCCAGGCTTTTGCTTATAATTCATTGCTGATCGCTGCCACTCCGCTCCACTGATGCTCTGCAGAGGGAACATAACTCTGGTACCCTATAAGCACGCTGACCGCCTGTGTCCTGTTTTCATCCTGCCTTTACCTCAGAGGTACCCCTCGCCACACTTCCCTGGGTATAGAGATAAAGCACTTGTGACTGAAAACAAAGCAGCCGCACGTTCTGTGTGCCTAGAAAAGCCAGTGGTAAATGCTGCTTTACTGCTGGCTCCCAGCGAGAAGCGGAGGTTACTGGCTGCTGGGCAAAGCAGCGTTAACATCGAGCACAGCAGCGAGGGAAAGCCCAGTCCAGTCATTCACTGCAGCGATGACGTGTCTGTTTTCTGGTTGCCAGTGAGAAACCTGCTCTCAAATGTGGGTGGCTGTTCCTTGCTGCTTGTTGGAAACAGCCCCCACTACCCTGCAAGTGGTGTGGTGTCGTGGTTTAACCCCGGCTGGTAACCCAGTGCCACGCAGCCGCTCGATCGCTCCCCCCTCAGCCAGAGGGATGGGGAGAGCTGGAAAGGAACGCAAAACTCAAAGGCTGAGGTAAGAACGATTTAATAATTGAAACAGAATAAAAATGGAAGAATAGCCACAACAGTGACAATAATAGTTATAATGAAAAGGGAGAGGGAAAGGAAGAAAGGAGCACGTGGTGCACAACGCAGCTGCTGGCCGCCCACCGGCTGATGCCCAGCCAGTCCCCAGGCAACAAGCCCCCTGCCCAGCCAGCCCCCAGGTACACAGAGAGCAGGCGTGCCGTCCCATGGCATGGAACACCTCTGCGGTTGGTTCGGGTCAGCGGACCTGGCAGTCTCCCCTCCCCAGCCCTTGCGCCCCTCCAGCCTTTTTGCTAGCGAGGCCTGAGGAACTGCAGTGCCTCACACCAAAGCCAAAAGACAGCACTGCGCTAGCCCCTAAGAAGGTAATTAACGCCATCCCAGCTGAAACCAGGACGTGCTGCTAACACATCTGGCGATACCCGAGCTCACTATGCTGAAGCAGAGCTGTATCCTGTTCCATAAAACAGGGAACTGATCTTCTGTGCAGGTGTCTATCTTGCATAATTTCTGTCTAAGCGTCTGGACCAGTTACCTAGCGTCGTAGTACCTGACCACGCGCTATTCGCACACAGCAAGGGCATGCTGAGGGCTGGTTGTTTTGGTTTTTTTTCATTTTGTCTGTACAATGCAAACAGTGCAGGCAAATCGCATGTGACCAAGGGAATTTCAGCTTCTCCCTGCACCCCACTGCCAGTGTTCCTTGCACTCCAGAGCAAGGGGTTCAGACAAAGGATGCCTTTCTTAAGCAAGGCAGAAATGTATGAGACTTTGAACAACCAGCATGCCAAGAGATGTTTCCCACTACCAAACCACACCTCTTCAACTATGCCTATTAGTGGAGCTTTTTCTCTAACGTGAGCTTTGATTTCTTTCCTATCCATCACACCTTCAGCTCCAGACCACAGTGTCAGGCATTCTACTGCTAAATCCAGCAGGCTGTTGAGGATGTGACAGTGCAGAAACACGTATAGCTCTGTATACAAAGATACGTGCATGCAGATGTGTCTGCAGACGGAGATACCTATAGATACAGGTACACACAGCGTGGATCTCTCTAGCAGCCTACTGGATTTGGCAAGCCCCTTCCTCTGAGTCCTTAGTTTGGGTTCCCGCCCACCCTTGGGCCTCTCTGCTCCCCTGAGCTGGTGCAGATGGGCCTCTGAAGAGCTGGCAGCTCCTCTGATGGGCCTGGGTCAGCTGGAGCAGGGTATTATTCCGTGTCCCACCCCACCTGCACCACGGTCTCCCTGTCTCTTTTGTGAAGGCAAGCAGAACGGCTTTTCTCACGTAACCCAAGACTTAACTCCTCAGTGCCTCAACACCTTCCAGCATGCATGTGGGTCAGATTTCTCACACTGTGTCACTTGTACCCGTTATTTACTCATAAACCCCCAAGAAATCGGCAAGACGACCTTTGGCTGTCCCAATCTCTCCTCATACCAGTGTCTGTTAACTTAACATTGCTGTTGGCTAACTGATTTCTTTTCACTTCTAAAACAGGTTAACATCACAGAATGCTTAAAGAAATAGCAGTGTGAAAGACAACTTCTTGATCTGCTTATAATTATAACGTCTTTGCATGCCTTTTCCTAGCACAGCTAGTTTGAGAAGACTATGGAAACCACCATCAAACAGAGCTCCTCTACATGACAGCCAGCAGCATGGCAGCACAAGGTGCAGGTGCTGGGAGGTATCAGGGTACCTAGAGAAGGCCCCTAGGACAAGGGGTGGACAACCAGTTGTTCAGCTTTTACTGATAAATCGGTTTGATTTATCCCTCCTCTCGCCCACTGGTTACATATTGCCAGTAGCAGATGGTGTTGGCTCTTTGCACCTGCAAATGAAGTTGATTTTATAATTGTCTTTCTTGACACAGTCAACCTTGAATTTGCAAATTGCTTTTCATTGATAGTACCGCCTCTCCCTAAGCATAAGCGCTACTTTAACTGAGGTTACTGTGATAGCTGATCATTGTACTACCTATTAACTATGATGAATTATTAATGATCAGTTATTACTATTAATCACTGCTATAAGCACAGCAAGGACAGTGACTGTTAGGAAGACAAGCAGCACAGTCCATGTTTTATTCAGGATAATCTGGACCACACACTAGTTGGGCCTTTTGAGCACAGCTGTGTATCACAAACAACAAGGACAATATTCACTTTTTATCTTCCTTGCAAATTCTGTTCTATTTGTAGAAACTGAGTACAAGTTCTGCTCCCACCTCACAGGCCCACCCCCAGATGTCTACAGCAATACCTTCATGTAGAATGGAGCTCCAGGCACCTTTACAAACAAACAAACAAGCAAGCTTCCTTCACATCTATAAACACCCGTGGCATCTACACGAATACTACTGCCAGTCACCTTCTTGCTGGTGAAGTGCCAATTGGCCATAGCCTTAGAGAAAGTTACCTTTTAACCTCCAGCTGTATTATCAAAATCCTGTGCATAAAACTGCGTTCCCTGTTGCAGGAATGAATAGACAGTTCTTACCCAGCTCAAATGCTCCTCTTTAATGGCTCTTCATGAAACAGCATCATGCTTACCTATTTCTGGAGCATCAAGGCAAAAATAACCCTGTACAAAGCTAACAGTCCTTTCACAGCAACCAGGTAGCCACAGTAGAAATTATTTACCAAGGAATCCTAAATCACACAGGCCCATTCCAGCTCCCTTTTCCACATAATTCTTCAGAGCAATCTCATCAACAATGTGTCTTTGTATTTACTGTTCATAAACTCTGTTTTGTGCTGCCCTCTAATTTTCAGGAGTTGCAGGGCTGCTTCCCAGAAATACATCAATATCTCAGAGAAGCTGGGATTTAAAACCTGGTTTGTTTCTTGGCATCCACAATGGCGCTGAGCTTTCTCCCATCAAGAAAAGGACATACGTGGGGGATTTTTTGACTCATCTATTTGGGGGCAAGGAAGAAATTACTTTGAACATGGGCTGAATTTAATCTTCGCCTTATAAATGACTGGCTGTTTTACATTCCAGCTTCATCCCTGCAACAAAATCCTGCACCTGTATTTTGCCATCTGTCCTATGAGGGGCCCGAGCCACTGTGAGAAAGACCAGCTTTCATTTTGCACATGGAAGACAAGATGTGTCGATGTTACGGGCATACAGACAGGAGCAAACAAGAGAGAAGTATGTACCAGAAGTGCAGGGGTAAAACGATGGATCACTGGCTTTTGCAATTTACCTGAACGTCCTTATGTCTCGATTATCTTCACTGATTAAGCCTTTCTTGGTGCTGTAGTAGAACCTTTGTCATTCTAGAAGTTTTTCACTTTAATAAGTTACTATGGCTCAGATGGTACATGGAAGAGTGCAGGGAAACTTCAGTGCTTTCATCAATAACGCTCAGCTGCTCAAAGGCCCAGGGTGATGAAGGGCATTGCCCTGGGTACATCTGTGTGTTGAAGCATGGCATTAGCAGTAGGGTAGCCTGGCGATTCCCTTTCAGCTATGAGCAATTCTACTGGCACGTGCACTTTGCAGAAAAGCAAAACTGCTGACATACACAATGTGATTGTAGAGCATCATACACATCTTACCAAAAAAAAAAAAAAAAAAAAAAAGGGGTCCCAGGTTAAAGTTTGTCTTTCTTACTGCTTTCTACACTGACCAGACTTCTAAAAAATGGTGGAATCAGAAGTTAGATAACACTCAAAATTACTGAATGGATACTATAAACTACGCCAGATGTTAACCTCTAGATAAAAAGGAAGCTGTCCCCTTCACCCATATAACAATCATCACTTACATTATAACAATAGCTAACTCTACCAAATATTTGAATTCTGTTCCATTTCTCATCAGAGACGCTTTCCACTCAGATCCTGGCAATTTTAATTGAATGCAAGCTGATGACTTTTCGGGGAAGCGACCTTGAAAATCAGAAGCACAATTCTTCACAATGCTTCCCCAGTATAGTTACACAGAAGAATCTTAAGCCTTTTCAAAGGCCTCTTTGCACTTGCTAGACATAAGCTGCCCTTACGCCTGACTCTTGTATCCAGGATGAATTAGAACAAGCAGGAGAAGAAACATGGCAAAAAGCAAGGCCGTTTCCGCTCAGCGTTGATGAGCACGCACTTCCATGCATTTTGCACTTGCAGTTTAATCATGGAAATCATTCTGCACACTCCTACTGCTAATGACCTGATTGTTAGGAGAAAGGTGGGCCCCGGTCCTATTGACTGTTTACATCTTAATGTGCCCTGGTTTTGAAATCGATGTCCAGACTAGCTGAGGTTCTACGGTGTTACATTTCCTCTGCAGCATCACACACTTCCAATCAGCATCGGCTCTTTAGCCATAATCGCTTCCTGCCCTGGCTTCTGCTCGGCACTGCAACTTGCTGCAGAACAGAACCCCCCCAAACCTGGTCTGTGTGCATGAAATGGTATAGATGAAGTGGTATTTAAGTGGCACTTGGCAAGAACCGGTTATATTCGTTGGAAATGCTGTGAATGGGTTTGAAATGGTTGTAAATAGGTTTTCACTGTTGCATGTTTTTTCCTGGTCTTCTGCATGCATGTTGCTTTAAATGCAATTTTGACAATCTGTCCCCTGTATCTGAGGGCACTACGTCACCTGCATGTTCCATCAGTGCAAATACTGCAGATTCTTGCCATATGCCACCTGCAACTCTGGCCACTTCACAGAAACGTCACAGCATTCATCTGCACACAGGTAGGTTTCCATCTGCATCATAAGCAGAGCTGAAGTCTGAAATTATACAAGTGAGAGTTCCAAAAGACTTAAGCGCAAAAGTCCAAAGCAAGAACCAACATTTTAAAATAACATTTTATGATAGAAAGCTTCCATATGAAATTCTAGTGCCCTAAAATATTTCTTGGTAGGGAATGTTTTCTCACAATTACTCAGTATTTCTTGTAATATGAATGGCATGCACAAGAATTGTATCTGTGTTAGAGAAAAATTCCCTATAATGGGCACTGCTCTAAAACCTGACTTTGTCCACATTCAACAGGTTTGTGTTCTGCTTGCTCCTGCTTTTTGTGGATTTCACTACTTCAAATCCAGCTTCTTTCATTTCTCCGCCTGTATAATCTCCGCTTGTTTCTATGCAGAGCACTGTAATCACTGCTGAGAAAACTGGCACTAAAGATAAAACTCAAGTACAAAACAAAAAGATGATGGTGGGACAACCAGTAAAGCTGTTTTGGTGGACAAACCCAGCGTATGCACGTGCCCTTGTGCTCCCTTGAGTAATGAACACCTTTTATCAAAAAGTGCAAGTAGCAGACAAGGAGTTCAGCACTGAGTGAAATTTCTCGGCGTTCAGCAGCACCGTGCCTGATGTAAAGCTGAACGGCAGCAGCACGTTGTTCCGCTCAAGTTCCAGAGTTTCTGGAACGTTCTGCAAGGCTCCAGGAAGGAAGGTATTACCGCCTGGGTGAGGTCAGGCCCTTAGTGCTGGCAAGTAATTCTTGGCAAAAGTCTGAATGCTATTGTGTTTTCAGCTTTGATTTCCACCTTTGTCAGTGAAGCTTTTATTTTCTTCAGGGACAACATTGCTACCGGAAGAAATGTCAGCATTTCTGCCATAACTAAACACTACTATAAAAAAAAAGCCCCCAGAAAAGGTCCCCAAGACAGAATATAGCACACTGGAAGAGGCTGTTAGAACAGGACTTCCAGGACAAATGCCCGGCTCTTTGCTCTCTTCTGTCATATGTTTTTAACCTAAGCCTGGTACAAGTCTTCCCTCCCTCCCTCAAGGCTTGGCCCACACAGATAGCACCTTCTGGCACATCTAGGTTTTGCGGTTTGTCTGTGCACACCCGATATATGAAGTATGTCTTATTATTTAAGCAACAGGGAAGCAAAGACTGATTTACGTGACACAGCTTTACTGGATCTTTACCGTGACTGAAGAACTCTCTTCCACTTAAAATAAGAACAATCCACAGATTTACTTTTGTGATTCTAATCAAGGAACTGCTGTTTCCCCAGCTAGAAAGCAGAAATAAGGACACAATTAGTAAAAATTAGTAGAGTTGCATGCACAGGTGCCAAAATGCACCACAGACCAAATATAACTGGCAAGCACAAACCGTCCTGACGTTTCACTGGCGTGACTCACATTCGTAGTTTCCAAATCTCTTCAATCAAGGCTTCTACCTTCTTCAGAAGTGCCTTCATCGTTGTTGTCATTTAATTCCTAAAGGAACAACAGCTCATGGCTTGGTATTTGTCATATTAACTGTGGAATTAATTGAATTCTTTCTTAACAATGCACAGAGAACTCAGCCCTGGCATTTAGGATCATTTCTGTATGAATCTGCAGAATAAAATTCTTAGCAGAGCGCAGATTCCTGCAGGAGAGACTGAGAGGTGGAATTATGTTACCACATTTGCTATGAAAGTAGTACAGCAGTGGCCATGAGAAATCATACGAACCACCTGTACTGTACCTTCAGCTCTAGCACAGTGTGTTTAATGTGTCTCTCAGCTGCTTTACTTATAAAACGGATTGAAGAATAAATGCTCCAGGAACTAAGGATGACAGGCTGTAGTTGATAGCAGAGGTTGAGTCATACAGAAATTCTCCACTGTTGGAGTAAGTCCTCAAAACAGAATCCATGTTCTTTCAATCCAATAGGCCATGCAGTATTTGAAGAACTTTGGTTGCAAATACGTGGACATGGAGGCACTTCACATGGACTGCAACTAGGGACGTTGCCCTTGGACCACAGAAGATGGCTCCTGCATTGCTTCATGCACAACAAATGAATGTAACTCATCTTTTTATAAGACAAGTCAGTCATTTCGCTGGAGGCATCCTTTTCCAGTACTCATCAAGACTTGTCCTTTCACTCCATGATCTCTATTAAACAAACAAAAGGAGGAAGTGACCAGCCTAGGGCAATGCAGGAAACTTAATGGAATATGACAATTACCTCCAATTCAGCATTACTTCTTCTTGTCCTTAGCATCACCTTTCTCTGCCCTACTCATTTTGGGAAAATTGGTTTATGACTCTGCAAGGACTCACTGGATTTTAGGGAACATCGCCTGTTATTTATTGAATCTTTAATCTAGGCTTTTTGCAGGAAAAGACAGTTTCCAAGAGCACTATGGACTATGATGACCCTTTTCCTATCTCAGCAGGGCTCTTCACGTGCCGCAGGGAACCAGCTCAGCCATCCAGCCACAGTGGGCAGAACCACTGTAAATGCCTTCAAGTCTGAAAAGGGAGTTACTTTTTTTTTTTGTTGAGGGAACTTTTCCATCAGAAAGAGTAAAGCACAGGCTTTTTGTAGACAATACTACTCCTCATCTCCCAGGAGACATTTGCTTTGCTACGTCTCTACAACCAGTGGGAATCGGCAGAGATCCTTTGCCCCAGCCAGCTGACACCCACTGACTGGCATTCCCCCACTCCGCACACAACGGTAATCCGTGGTGCTCTTTTTCCATTCCAGTCCTCTTTCGTACCTCCTCAGCATCAGAAATAACTTTTCCTCCCCAAAATTCAGCTCTACTTCATTTCCTCTCTGTTTTACCTTTTCACCGCTTTCAACACTTTTGCTACGCTGGCTGCAGTGTGGGTTCACCTGGAGTCAAGATACATCCGCAGCCTTCACACCTGCTGAGCTTCCACCCTAGGCTCTTCCTCCTCCGGGGACTGACATCCTCTAGCTTTCTGTTTTAGTATCACTAATACAAGGCCATCACTCTATGTCCACATTCTGGTTTCAATCCCATTTATTTTTCCTGCTTTATTGAAATGAATCAAAGTAAATTAATGACATAAAAAATATTAACTTTCAGGGATGACCTATTTTTTAGCTGGACTGCACTACAGGTTTGATTCAATGAAAATAGTTTCAGGGTGGTTATAATTCAATAATGCATCAAATACTTTTCCTGAGTGCTTTCTTTCCACCACATACATACAGGGATCTAGCTATCCACTATGGATTAAAAGTTACTGTAAATTCACAAGACTATAATTTAATTTCATAATTTTTAAAAGCATATTGGGCCGTAGATTAAATTTCAAGATACCCCTTCTGACTGGGTGTAAGAGACTGTGCTGCTGAGACCCACCATCGCCACAGCAGATGTGTTGTCTCAGCATTGCTGTGGCAGGAAACTCATGCCATCCCCACGGGGAACGATCTGTACATTGTTAAGGCAGGAAGATAACACCACCGGCACAGAAGGGATTTAAGGCAGGAGGGTAACACCGCTGCCACCGCAGAGATCGGTCTATACATTGTTAAAGGAGGAAACCGACGGACGCCATGGAGCAACGGGGGAGGCTGATCCTGCACAACCCAACCAAACCCCTGTGCACGTGCCCAGACTTGGGGTCAGGGGGTCAGGGTGCCCAGAGGCCCCTGAGGAGTGTTGGGCACGTACACCATTGCCGGGTGGAAGGTGTGGTATAGCAGAACAGCTTGTAGCAACTCCATAAAAAATGGAACCAGCTAACATGGGACAGAACGTTCCCCCACCGGACTGGGGAACGAATCAGACCGTTGGGACGCTGCAGCTCCGGGGTGGTGGCTATTGCCTTGAACTCTTTCTTTTTCTTCCCTTATTTCTTTCCTTCCTTTCTCTCACTTTAGCTCTCGCGCTCTCTCCCTTTGCATTTGCAGATTTATTGTTAGGCAAATAAAGTTCCTTGGCTCTTGACTCTGTGTCTGTCTGTGTGTGTGTGTGTGCGCACGCGTGTGTGTGTGTCCGTGTCTCTGTGTGTCTGTGTGTATCTGTGTGTGTGTGTCTGTGTGTGTCTGTGTGTGTGTATCTCTGTGTGTGTGTCTGTGTCTGTGTGTGTCTGTGTGTGTCTGTGTGTGTCTGTGTGTGTGTGTGTCTGTGTCTGTGTCTGTGTGTGTGCGTGTGTGTCTGTGTCTGTGTGTGTGTGTGTGTGTGTGTGCCTGAGATGGTGCGAAGTGAGTGCGGAGTCTGGATCCGCGGTTCTGTTTGCCCGTGAGGAAAACAGCCGAAGGACAAAGCGATCGAATTGAACAAGAGATGAGTCTCTACAGAAGTTTACAAGTGTGACCTCCTGAGAGTGAAGGGCGGCGGCAGGGGTGGGAAGTGGTAAGAGAATTTACAGTGAGGCCCTCTCAGGATGAAATAACCCCTCTTTGGTGAAGCGTGTGCCCACACTTCTACAGATGTTCATGATGTTTCCCCCACTGAAGTATGGGGCGAAGATTTCTATAAACTGGATGACTTTTGGGCACCTATCATGCTCGCCCAGCTGCCTGAGGGCGAGAATGGGCAAAAAATCAGTGGTTCCAACCGCAGAGTATAGTGGATAGGATCACGATATTGCAGAAGGAAGCTAAAGTTAGGCCTGGCAAGGGAAAAATCCGTAATTTGTGCAGTTTTAGGGGCAAGTTTGCAGCAGCCATAGAAGATAGGAGCCAAAGATTGTGTCAAGATGATGCCATGGTAGATTCCTTGAAAATGGCAGTTAAAACACTGCCAGAGCAGTTAGAAAAGACCAAACAGCTATTAGAGCAGGAGAGAAACCAGAACGCTTTGTTAAAAGACACATTAAGAGAAGAATTGTGGAAACAAAGTGACTCGTTTGGGGAGGTGGAGTTGAAGTTAACAGAGAAAGGGATTAGACAAATACAGGCCCAGGGGGAAAAAGAGGCAGCAGAAAACCCTCCTCACATGTATCCCCCGGTTAAGACTGAGTGTTTGTATGAGACAGACAACGACACTTGTGCCCAAATTGTGCCCAAATGGTTATTAAAGAGGCTCCGTTTACAGCAACTGAGTTAGTAAAATTAAGGAAGGATTTTGCAAAGACTCCAAAAGAATCTGAAACAGAACATGTTTGGAAAGTGTCCTTGTCAGGAGGGGATGGGATTTTGTTGTCAGAGAAGGAAGCAGAAGGATCCTGGGGCCCAGGTGTGTTTTTAACTGCTGGCAACCATCAGGCCCCATGGTCATTAACGCAGAGGGCAGCGTATTGGGCCGGGGGAGTGAACCCTCTGGAAGGGGAGACCCCCTAGCCGTAACAGGTGAGGTGGATCAGCTGGTAGGAAGTGTACAAAAGGCAGCTTGTCTGCAGATGATGTATGGCAGGAGGCTTGAATCTCGCCAGGGCTCCCCCATGATGGTGCCTGTGGACCCAGAAGGGATGACTCCTCTAATTCCAGGACTTCCTGATTCTTTAAAACCCACTGGGATCCAGCTACAGGGGAAAATACAAAATACCCCCATATCAGGCAGAGTTATGTGAGGGGAAATTGCTCAACAGCTAATTAACTCTGGGACAAAATACGGTCCCGTTGGTAGGTCCTGGCAAAGACCTGAAACGAGAGCCGCAGAACTGCGGGAAAAGCTGAGGGACGCTTAGCACAGGCTCAGGGAAGTCAGAATTCTAAATCGGTCCGATGTACTGATCCTGGGGGAGGGAGACCCCTAAGCCGGCAGGACTGGTGGCAGCTGGGGCTCCAGAGAGGTATTCACTGGGATCTAATGGATGGGCTCCCGACCCAGAGACTGGAGAAATCTGTACAGACATGGTCAGGGCACAAAGTTAGTTTCAAGCCAAGCCCTAGTGCCCCACCATCAATAGGCATCGGGGAAAAAGCTGATGAAGTAAAGAAACTATCCTCCATCCCCCGAAGGTGGGGGGGGAAGGGAGGGTGAATGTTTATTAGGCAACTCACCTTAAATTTGAGAGGAGATTTAATGATTACAGTGGCCGTTGGAACACAGAAAAAACCAGTACTGACACAGGAGCACAAATCACTGCACTGACGCAGAGTGAGGCAGAGCAATGTGGAATTCTGACTTTGCCTAAAACCCCAATTGTCCTAAATGCTTTAGGGAAAACTCAGTCGGTCCCTGTGGCCTTGGTAACATTATGGATGCCTGGGGAGGCAGACCCAGGTAACACCCAGGCTGCAAAAGGCCCTTTCCCAACAAATCTTTTGGGCATAGATGTGCTGAAGGGCAGGCAGTGGTATGATACCCAGGGGAATGCATGGTCCTTTGGCACTCCTCAGATCAGAGAATTAGCTGAAACGTCCTGGGCAGAAGTGCGCCTGTTGCAAGCAGCACCTACGCTCCCCCCTTCCAGGATGACTGATGTGACAGCCTGTCCCTTGCCGTTAGGGGCCCGGAGGGGATAGCTCCTGTGACTGAGGATCTTAAACACCAGGGCATTTTAACATTCACCCACTCCCCATGCAATTCCCCAGTGTGGCCAGTTGGTAAATCAAATGGGAGGTGGAGACTGACTGTAGATGATCGTCGACTTAATGCAGACACTGGTCCCTTGGCAGCAGCGGTGCCTAACGGAGCTGAGCGCATCTCACTCGTTCAGGAGCAGGCTCATGCGGTGATGGCCACAGCTGATGCGAAAGAGATGTTTGTCATGGGTCCCCAGCAAGAGGAGGACCGTGATCGTTTTGCTTTCACATGGGAGGGACAGCAGTACAGCTTCACTCGCCTCCCTCAGGGATATAAACATTCTCCCACCTTAGCACGTCATGCTTCGGCACGAGAATGAGCCCAAATTCTCCCAGACCTGGGAGTTAGAGTTTATCAATACATCGATGATGTTTTGATAGGAGGGGATGAAATTATTCCAGTACAGGTGACACAAGGAAAGATTATACAGCACTTAGAGTCTCTGGGACTCCAGGTACCAGAGGGAAAGATACAAACTGCTGCAAATGAAGTGAAATTTTGAGGGATATGGTGGAGAGGAGGTTCAGCCTGTATTCCTCAGGACACCCTCTCAACACTAGAGCAGGTAAAAATTCCAGAAAATAAAAAGGAGCTGCAGCATGCCTCACGCTTATTGTTCTTCTGGAGAAGACACATCCCAGACTTTGCAATAATTGCACGACTCTTATATGACCTGCTGCGGAAAGGAGCAGCTTGGGAATGGGCTCCGGCCCACGATGAAGCGTTACAGCTTTTGGTGTCTGAAGCAAACACCCACCGGGCTTTGGGTCCTGTTCACCCCACTGACCTGTCCAGATTGAGTGGGGGTTTGCACACTCAGGATTGTCCGTTCATCTTTGGCAAAAAGGACCAGAAGGTCCTGCCCGCCTGATCAGATTTTACTCCAGGAGCTTTAGGGATGCTGAGAAACGGTACTCTAATTGGGAAAAAGGGTTGTTTGTAGTGAGTGTTGCTCTCAGAGAAGCGGAGCGAACCATACGCCAACAGCCTCTAATTTTAAGGGGACCTTTTAAGGTAATTAAACCTGTGTTAGCAGGAACTGCACCCTGCACCCCCCACCCCCTCCACCCGCGGTTAGGGTTAGGTTTTTGATTCAGACTATTAAGTACAAGACCAGGTGTTGTCCATGATCAAGTAGTCTAAAAATAGTAAAGCAGTAGCACTGGAGTCTACCCCAAAACAAACCCACTTGTTTAAAAAAGGTTTGGTGAAGGAGTATGGCATTATACAGGAAGATGTAGCATTTCAAAGACAGTAATAATATCGGTGAGTTATGGATTTACGCTAATGTATTTATTCAAACAGTATAGTACAAAGTACAAGTAATTAAGCTAATGTTCCAGGAGGTGACACTGCTCTGGTCATTTTCAGCTGTTCACATTATAGAATTCTGATCATTATAATCAGTGATTATTTCTTTTACTTGAATGCCTTTTGTATTGTTGACTTCCATTTATTATGAATTTTCTAGTCTACCAGTGACTGAAAAAGTGTTAATTAGATTATGCTTTCTTTCAAGGAAAAATGAATTATTTGAGAAGAGGCCGATGCTTGTTCATAGTTTTAGCATTTTTGATTTTATTTAAGACTTTATAACAAATTACTAGATATGGCTGACTATATTTGGGTTGTGATTTGATACACGAGCAGAATATACTTTCATTTTATATTACGTATTATATATTAGACTTCTCTTTTCCTGGGATGGTAGATTGAAATTGTCATGGATAGAAAGAACTTGAGGAATTGCAATCCAAGTGGTGGTGTCAGCTTTTTGTAAATGCTAAGGTTTTTTCAGACTAAGCAAAGGTATTTGGGAGGTTATATATCTATTTTCAGCATCCAGTGCTTAAAGGGAGTGGGGGACATAACCTTAAATTTAAACCTCCTCTTGCCAGTTCAATAGAATTGCAGGTGAAATGGTTCTAATTTCACCTTTTTATACTACCCAATTGAATGAATACCAAGGTGGGGGAAGTATATCAAATTACTTCAGGTGAAAAGTGATACATGCACTTACTCATTTGGTTCTCTCCAGATTTGGAATTAAAAACTTTACCACTTATTACATGATTCATAAATCTTTGTTGAAGGGAAATGCAACTGTTTCATACTCTTATGATTCTGATGCTTTTGATAATTTGAAAATGACTATTATAGAAATATTTAAAACTCCGTTTCCAAATCTGGCTAGTTTCTGTTACCATCGACTTGTTCCTCTGTTATGTAATTAGTTCTGTGACTAAAGAAATAGCCTGAAATTTACTGTCCAGTGAAACGGATAAGTTCTGGATACCTATTAATTGCAGAACTTGAAGGGTAGTTATTTAGTTATTGGACTTGCCAGCGCTGGCGAGAAGAGCCGGCCACGCCGCCTCTTGCTGCTCAGCTGCTCAGTACGAACCGCATCTGACCGTGCAGTTTGTCTAACCCAGTCAAAAGGTCAATTGCCCCAAACAGACCCTACTCAGCTGTGCAGCACTTGGAGTACACCAGGGTGCTCAGTGGCTCCAGGGACTCTGCCAGCGATGAAACCTGCTACTGCTGAGGCGGGGGAGCCCCCAGGCTTGGTGGAGGAGCGAGGAAGAATGGCACTGAGAAAAGAAAGGACAGGCAGCTGGGAATTCTTGCTTCTTCCTTCTGCTCCCCCGGTTGCTCTCAGCCTAAGGGTGGCCGCACAGATGCGTCCCCTGAAGGCCATCTTCTTCAGTCCTGTTGGCCATCAGTGTTTCTGGAGCTGTCGAGCAAGAGTGTTAGACTCTCTAGACACAGAATTCTAGAAAGCTCTCAAGAAACAAGCTCTGTTGTGCTTCCAAACTAAGATGCACAACATTTTGTGGAATTCTGATACTGGTTTTTGTTTAAATTAGCATGTTATCAGTTTCCTCTTCCCCCCCCCACACCCCCCCCCGTGATAACTGGAACCCATATTCTTTCCTGAAAGGTGGAATTTTAAGAAGTATCTTTTTAAGGTAATATGGGTGATGCTGAAGTATTATATTAGTCACTGTTTGTCCACCAGGAAAAATGCTATCAGAAGAAATTATTCTTATTTAAATGAAGTTTTTTTCATGCTGTCACAGCTCTATTTTCTGTATCAGCTGCCTTCATGTATAATAGTAAAAATAATACAGGGTTATAAGTGATGATACTGTTAAAGCAGAATACCAGATTTTGATATACACTGTACATACCCAGCAACACTTCTGCAGGGTTGTACTGTGTAATATTAATGAGACTCATATGCTTATTTTTAATCAGTTTGCATGGAATAGGAAGCTAGTGTAGGGAGCTTTGGTGAAAATGGCATAAATGCTGGAAGAGTTTAATGGGAATTTTTAAATAATCCTAGGTCCAAAGCCTAGTCTTTTTTTTTTTTTTTTTCAGTCTCGGGGTTGATGGAGATTGGGTTATGGAAATACAGAATTTTTTTAGAGTAGGATTTTTTTAATACCAGCCTTTTTTATTTTCTGTTGTGCATTTTTTTTAAACAATTTTGCAGTATACAGAAATACTAAAGTAATCATGACAATGAAAGTACCGTATTTCTTTAAAGGACTTTTTTTTTAATAGTCAGTGCTTCTCAGGGTAGGAATTGTGCATGTCTGCATTGCTGAATAGCATCTAGCATGGTAAGGCCTTAACTGGGGTCTGTGGTTACTCTTGCAGTCTAAATAAAAACTGTGTAAAAAGCTCCAATGTAAAAACGGTTATACTGATGGGCTGGTTAGAAGGCATTCCAAAAGGGAGGTTTATTAGTATTACTCAACTAACAGGCACTTAGCTTTGTTTATTTACATTGCATGGCTTCTTTATTCAAGCAAGATTTATTCCTTAAGGTTGGATTAAATCTACACTTAGGCTCATTTTTATATTTAAAGAATTATTGGCCTTATCATCAAGCGTTAGGAGAAGGCAAATCATACGGGTTTTCTGAGCTTGTTTATGGCGCCGCTTGTTACTTGTCTTTCTACTCCACACCAATGCTCACGTTATAGGTAGATTTTTTTTACCTCTTAATTTTATACCCTAATACAGACATTTCCAACAAAACCTGTAGCTGTACAGTAGTTCTAATTGTCTGTTATTCATCTTTTCCTTCTTGTGAAGGAGTTGATACTGACTATTATCAGTAACACGCTCCAGGAGTAAGTGGATAGCAGTTTTACAACAGCGTATCTGTTTCTCTGACTAGTCACCTAAAGTTCTGTCCCTTTCTGTGCCATTCTTAGCCTGCCCTTCCCTGCCTCAGGAACGCTGCAGGTTCAATGTTCTACTATGAAAGTTACCAGATATGGTTTTAGAAGTTAAAATTAAAAGCATGTGCTGCTATGTTGTATCTAGAAATTAACAGCAAGACTTAGGTTTTAAAGCAGAGAAATACTGTGCTTAGTTCTCAGAAATATCGACAAACTTGCTTCTGTATTTTTCATTAAGTATATTCAAACGTGATATGAAGTGATCTGTCTTTTTATGGCCCGCCCCAAAATTGTTTGAGGATCTTCAAAAGCTATTTAAAGTAGAAGAGGGGTGGTAGAAAGTGCTTTTAAAGTATAAAGCTCCTGAAGTATTGTGGGTAGGAAGGTTAAAGTAAATTAGGTACAGAACAAATGTATCTTTGTGGTTCTTCCTGAATAATGGTTTTCCATGACAATTTGCAAGTGACACATTCGCTGAAAAGCACCTTGAACATGTGCCACTCATAATAAAGAGGCAACATTAATGTCCAAGGTGTAAAGTATGAGAGTGTTCCTGTTTACTCCTGTCTCTGCTTAGAACAGTTTTGTACTTAGTCTTCCTTTGTATTTTAAGTTTCTTTCTATACAATGTCTTCAGAATGCTTCTAGCATTTAAACACATTTAAAATGTAAATACATTTAAGTTCCTTGTTACACTTCACAGGATTGTCTTGTGTTTCCTGCTAATAAAAAAGTGTTAAAACAAAAGAAACAAAACAAAAAACCTTCTGAGGAAATTTTTTCATGGATTAAGGTTTTGTATAATGACTTTACATGTAGAACTAAGTCATTTAAGCATGAATGTGATGTCTGCTTTTTTGTTGTTTGTATGTAACCTGAAGATGTGTTGCAGTACGCTGAACAAGTGTTGCAATTCAAACTCGGATATAAAATTTGCAAGTGAAATTTTTCTACAGTAAAGAAAGAAAAATTGTACTGCAGTGACTCAGATTTTTACAGGGTACTAACCTTTTTCAAGATTGCAAGTAATATATTTGAATTAAACTTTTGTTCCTCCTTCAGATTGCTTTGTGGAGGTGAAGAGGGATATTTTAAACGCATGCTGTGTGGAGCTGCTGATTTATATGTGTACGTACAATTGTGTTTTGGAATGTCTTCAGTAAAGCAATTTTTACAAATGGAAGTAAGTCAGTTTTATCTGGAACAATTCTATATTAAAAATTTTAAAACAGCACTCATAGATTCGATGTTATCTTTAGGAAATACACAGGCATAAAGTCATCAAACAATATGTTCTTGTGTCCTGATCTTTTTCCATATGATAATACTGAAACATGTCAGCCTCATTTGTTGCAGGAAACAGAGGGCTTGAAGGAACAAAGCACCGAAAGCCAAATCCCATCCCATAACTCTTCAAACTTACTTTTCCCTCTCTCATCCCCACCCCGCAATCATATTTCCTGGAGTTCCCATCCATATTTGCATTCTTCTGGTCTCTCTGTTCTTTTTTTCTGAATCATACTTCTGGGGTTTTTTGTAGAGGAAAAGAACTGCTGAGAGAATGCCAAATAAGCACAACTACTGTTTGTTGCCCTTGCAGTTCCTTCAACAGCCTTCAAAGTACTGAAGATTTCCTGGTTAAGAAGTGTTACACTACAAGGTTTATCAGCTGTGCAGTGTTCCCTGGCCAAGCTGGGAAAGGGTTTGTCAGAGGACTACATACTCTGCCTTATTTTATCTTAAAAGAAAAGTAGCTCTTCCTTGGTACCGTATTCAAACTGCCCAAACTGGTTTGGGAATGGTAGACTAGTGTGATGCTTAACTCTCCTCAAATGCTGCACAGCCTGGCTTCTGTTCCCATTTGATGTCTGCAGCTGGACGCTGAGTGTAGTCTTTCAGCTTCCAATGCTACTCATTTCCTTGCTCCTTCCATATGTAAATAGCAGTTGTATGGGCTTTATTCTCTTGCTTTCCCTTTTCAGTTTGATGATTGTAGAACCCTTTTAAGGGGCTGTTGAAGGAAAAGAGTCTCTTATGGAGCCATCCAGCAACATGACTTGGTTATTTGGTACCATCAGAGACAACTGAAATACGACTGAAACACATTTTGCAAGTAAAAAGTGACGCTGTGGTCAATGGAGGAATTTTGAAGAACAGTGTCCTAAATTTGTCTCCTCTGGAGGTTACAAGTCCACAACTAGTTACTTACACTATGAACAAAACATATTCTTGGATTAATTTATCTGATCTAGTGACATATGTAAGATCATATCTAGTTGACTGGGGAGAGTTGTGTTAGGTCATAGCGATCCTCTCATTCCTACTTCATTGCTTCTCAGCTTGACTGTGGCAGTTCAGTGTATGTGGCATGAAGTTACCAGCATTAAAGAAACGTCGGTTCTGTCGTAGGTGTCCTGCTGTAGCACACTGGGTATCTATACAGAAATGATGATTTATCTCCATCTACGTGGAGTCTAGAGAACATCTCTTCCAGAAACCACTTGAGAATTCTTCAGCGCCTGGTCCAACACTCCCAGTCTGTTGACCTTTATTTCTTAAAGAGATAAACATACAGCAGAGTGTATGCGTGAGATTATACACATGTGTAAACACACATTAGGTTATTTTCTTTAAAGAAAGGAAACCTGGTGGTGTGTGATCAATGTACTTGGATGCATATGCTTCTTTTGAGGGTGAAAGGTATTAGGTGTGCTTTTTAATGATGATCAGTTCAAGAGCTTGCATTAACTAGAATTCCTGGAACTCTTCAGCCATTACACAGAGACTGGCATGTACTCAGTCTCTGTCAGGTGTAAATTCAGCATATGCAAGTGATGCAGCTGCTAACCTCCAGCACGCCTGCAATAGAGATTTTTCACTTACTGATGTTTGCCTAGAGTCTAAAAATCAGTATGACTAAAAATGTATGTTTTCAAATATGCTTGCCTGTGATGTAACCTAGAAGTCACCATTATCACCTAAATCATACCTGATTTCATCTGCTCATTAGCTGCGTTTTCTTGCTCAGAATCTCTCACTGTCTTCATTTCCATCAGAACAGGCAGCTGAGTGGGAAACTTGGGGACTCCTGTGTCTGCTTATTTTTACCAAAGGAACTTCTGTCATTTCATAAAAACTCTCATTTTTTGATTCAAGTACAGTTTTATTTCTTTTACTTATAACACTTATGTGTGTTTCTAAAACAGTGTATGTAGATTTGGAGAACAGGAGGAGAAGGGACGAGAAGAGGTCACCTGCTCTATACACCAGCCTAAGGACAGGCTTATCTCTCTACATGGGTGCCAATATTTTCTGTTAAAACCTCTATGATTAAGGTTTTAAAACAGCCCCGGTCAACACCACTTGTAATACTTTACTGTCCTTACTACTAAAAAGGATTTCATAAGGCTGAGTATCTTCTTTTGATATCTTTAGTAGCTAATACAAATTTCCCTTAAGCTTATTAGTTGTCCTATCCACTGTGGACATGAAAATTGCTCTCGCTTTATGCAGCAACCTTTTGCACATGTGGTACACATTTGCACATCACATCTCTCTCCAATTTTTTCCTTTCTTCAGATAAACTGGTTAAATTCAATTTATCTATCTTTTCCTAAAGCTAGAAACCGTGATCACCACTCCTGGTATTTCCCCTGCCTCCATTTTTCTCAGAACTTTCTTGAAGGATAGAGCCCAAAACTATACATGGTACTGCTGGGCTTCTTTTCTAAAGTTGCTTTATAATATTGTTTACACAGATATCACGGTCAACTTGTCTAATAATTCCTCTAGAGCCTGTGAGACTCTATGCCTCTGCTGAACTTTGTTCCAGTCTCAAAGCAAGCTGTGCAGTGACACCATCTGGTTTGGTTTTGCCTATAGAGTTCTTCCGCATTTAAATTGCTGTTTCAACCTAATTCAGTTTAAGCTGCTTTATACAAACTCTCTCCTTTCCTTGTAATAGCTTTGTGTCCTCATTCGGTGCTGCCCACACAAGACTTCTCCTGTTTTCAGGAATAGAGCTGGCGTTTCTCCCACACGAAACGTTTGTGAGGAGGGGGCTCAAAGGCTGTTGTCTTACGCTAGCAGCTTCTTTCTTACAGACTTCCATGAAACTCCATTTTATCTTTTTTTCTTTGTCAGTAATCCAGATTAAAAGGTTAACAGGAACTGTAGAGTTACATATAGCTTTACAAACAAGAACTTAAATAGTTAGGCATACTGACTTCAAGGGGGAAGTCAGGATAAAAAAAAATGTAAACCAAACAATACTGTGGCTAAGAGATGAAAAACATATTACTGTTACTGCATTTGTGAAAATGGTAGCAATTTTTATGGTAAGTAATATTTTTTTCTCAAAGTACTACAGTTGAATGTGATTTACAGAAATGAGCTGTGGTGTTTTGTTGGGTTTTTTCCCCTTTTCCCTGTTAGTGGGCAGGAAAGAATCAAAGTGCAGGGAGTTTTTTATTGCTGCATTTGAGTATGGTCTTTTTGAACAACCTGCCTGCCGAGTTTGTTAGGAATCTTACTTAGATGGCACTGTTTGTTACACTTGTTAATAAAATATTGCCAAAGAGTAGCTTGAAATGTGTAGGTGAAGTTGCACTGATAGCTGAGCTGATTTAACAGCTCAGCAGTGCCAAACAAAAATCTTCCTCTTTTCTGCCGGTGTGCCTTCCACCTCCCCTTGTATAAGCTTCATTCCGAATGCTCTAAGATGCTGCAGCTCGCTAAACTATTAGACAAAAGAAAAGTTCTTTGCCAGATTGTGGAGCTGGATCAGCTTAGCACAAGGGCTAAAGAGCACCAAAAATGGCTTAATGCAGAACTAAAAGTTGGTGCATGGGGAGGAAGGAGGGGTTCAGGTTTTGAAGAGGAGCTGATTCTTCATCCTTTAGTGGACCTGAGCTATTAAGTTGGCTCCAAGGTATGCAATGCTACCCTTTGAGAAGCTGAATTGTACAACATGTTTTTCAGGAAAAAATATTGCGCCCAGAAGTTGTGATAAATTCTTCTGAGTCCCTATCATGTGTCCACCTGCCCCCCCCGTCAAAACTAAATGCATGATTTGAGTTGATCTGTCCTCTTTAAGACTATACGTATTTTCTTCTGATCTGTTTCTGTTATTTTTTAGAAAGTCTTGTCTTTTGTGGTTGTTGTTGTTGTTTGAATTGCTGATGCAGTAGCTACCAGAAGGCGGAAGATGACCTCACCAAAAGCCAAGAAAGGCACAGCATCCAGAAGGGGAGTCCAGAAGTAAATTATAGATGGAACAACAAATTAAGCTGCTCTTTGGCTTACCTCTGGGTTGTCTTTTTTTTTTGGTTACCGTAGCACTGGAATCTATTTCTTTCCTTTTAAAGTGATGAATCCTGAAAACATTAATGTTGTTTGTACCTGTTTTGAAGAATAGATGTTTTATTAAAATAGATGTTTATTAATTAGATTTTTTATTAAAATATTTGCATAATTTACGAATACTTCAATACGAATGCAAAGTTTTGCCAACTTTGAAGTGAGGATGTGTTTTCTTTATACACACAAATCCATATCTTAAAGGCAAACTAAAGTGCTTTTTCTGCTTTATAATGTAGAAATAAAGCTTTATTTACTTTTGTTGTGGGTACTTTACAAAGAACAGTGGTGTTGCATCTGATTTCTTCTAATTTTGAGTAAGTCCTATTGAGGGCCACTTAGATGTACACCAAGAGGAAGTCTGAAATGGTAGAGACACCTTTTAAATATTTTTCGAGTGTTTGAATTGAAAAAAGAGAACGTAAGACAAAAATTACGTCCTTGCATTCCAGTTTGTTACAAAATAAGTTTAAACAATTATTTGGAGAACAGGTAGTGAATGTTAGTTATTTTTTTCATAGTATTTGTGTTTGTGTCACTTTTCTAATTATTCAGATTTTCTCTGGAAAGGAGGAGACCAGTATTTCAGACATAGAGCCCAGGGCAAAGAAAAGAACAAACCAAAATCCAAGGTCCATTCTCAACTGCCCCCTCAGGTTTTCTTTTTATGTTAGTGAAAAGTTGTAATTGTTAATAATTTTGTAAAGTGTCTAGTTCCAGTGAAAGCTTGACTTGCATGTGCTTCTCATAACAAAATAATGGTTTACCTTTTTTTCATAGTTGAGAAGCATGTAACCTACCAAAACCTTTCTTAAAAGTACTTCCTTGCCTGGCTTTGAGTCTTGTTTTCAGAGTTGTAAGTAAAAAAATGCAGTGTTTAATTTTGGTGTGAAATACTACTACTTTACATTTAGATACTGCAAAAAAAAATAAAAATTGTTAGGACATGAACATTATTCTTATCAGGGAGACTGCTTTATGAAGTTCGGCAAACCAAAACGAATGCATATGAGCCAGTGGGTGGTGTATTTGTGTGGATGCCCAGTGCTATGCTTGCTTGATTTTATGTCTGAATTGCTACTGAAATAAATATGTTGTAGCATAAAATGTTGAATGAATGCCGAGGTTATGTTTTGAAAACAAGGGAATCCATTGTTTTGAAATAAAACTGGAATAACATATTTAAAAGTTCATTTCTACTCTGACTGCTATACAGACTCAATCAGCAAAGTGTGGCTGGTGACTTTAAGCATAGCATGCTTTTAATTTCAGATGCAAAACAGGACTGCTAAAGCCTCTCTCATATTTAAAACTCCTCAAACCAAACTATCATTTTAATGACTTCATTTAATTATTTTGTTCAAAAAGTATGTTACACTATTCCGAAGAACTGTTGTCAGGAAAGCATATTGTATTCTCTTGCTGTCTTGCATACTCAAAGTTAATGTCATTCTTTTGTACTTTAGTTGTTTGACATTTCAATTGTTTTAGTAACTTATTTACCAGTAAACTTTCTCTCTTTATTTTGAAGTTTACAAGGAGTGTGTTTTCTTTTGAGACTGCCAAAGCCAAATGCAGGAAACACAGACATTTCCATATATTTGAAAAGAATGTTCTGAGGTGCAGATTTCGTAAGCCACCCCTGCCTCTTCCCACCCCAAAAAAGTCCTGGAAAAAGTTTGTACCGACAAGTGTTCTGCGAAGAAAAAGGGTGCTTTCCATCCTAGGTGAATGTTGTTTCAGGGCTTGCCTTTGCTCACAAGAGACTGCAAAGCTACAGTCGTGGCAAGCAAGAACGCCTTTGGCTCACTGTGACCTGCAATGATGTTTTAAAGCGTGGGATGGTCAGGATAAGCGAAGTGGAAGGCTGTGACAATCCCTGCAGTGCTACTGTACATACCGCATACTGTATGTGCTTGCACACGTGTGTGTTGTTTTGCAGAACAGGGATAGGGAAACAGTAGGATTTTGTTGCCATCCCTGTTTGAAAGTAAAGCCCCCAACACAAAAGAAGCAAGCTGCCTTTAGACTGCATTTACAGCTCTTGGTGACTGCAGGTGTGTGTAAATATTAGAGAACAGCAGGGTCCTGCATTCCCAGAGCCACTTGAGCAGTGCCGTGAAGACAAGTGTCCTTACTGGTATTGCAGTCATACTCCCAAGCTCTCCTGCTGTTTCCAATCTGTGCGCACAGCCGTGAAAAGACCGGACTGACATTTACAGCACAGCAGGGAGACTCTTGAGTAGGGAATGTTAAAGACTCCGCTACCTATGTTTCAAAGTGGCCACTATACATGATAAATCTTCACAGGAGAACTAGTCGGCACTTCAGCTGATGGTGTCATGAGGCTATTGATAATGAAGCACAGAATGCTTCTTTTAGTGCTTGAACGCTTTGCAGACATTGTTTCTATTTTTTTTTTCCTTAATCTAAAATATCTGGCGAGAGAATTAAATTCAGGATGGGTATAAGATATTTTTTAGATGGTGCTGCTTTGCTAATTTTTACAGGAATAAGTTAATATAAAATATTAACATAATTCCCGATGTCTGTTACAGCTAGCATTAAGAAGGGTCAGTTGCTTTCCTGAGTAGTTTGACAGACTTTACTCACTGTTTTATCCTAGTGAGCTGCCAGATTTGGGATGCCATAATAAGAGTAATGCAATTAGGTTTTCTGCACGTTGTCTGGTTGACTTCTTAGTTAAGAGTTTCTTTCCCTTTGGGAATAAGACTAGACAGCCTGTCATTTGCTATTACTAATTCTGCTTAAGATTATCACTGGAGCTTTTTTTGTAATTAGCTGTCTTAGTTGGCTCTTAAATTTTAATAGCCAATTGAAGCTACATTTTAGCCAAGTTCCATACCTAAATTGCATTCAGTCCATTAACAAAGTTGGTTAAAAGGTTCTTAAAACAAAAGCCAATAGATGGTGGTTAGCACTTCCATGTTTGCAGCAGTAGCAGTACCAGCCTCCAATGAACATTCTCAAGAAATGGCACTTCCTTCTAGCAAAGGAAGAGAACAAAGAATGACCGAAATTTGTTTTGGGAACAAAGGCTGATTATGCAGAATACTGGTAGAAAAAAAATAAAATTGAAGTGCGTCTTTTCTGGAAGAAGGTGGGAGAGATGCAGAAGGGAGAAATTAATGGTTCTGCTCAGACTTGACAGGTTCTGGAAAAGCCAAATAAATGAAGTTATGTTTTTCTCCATTTCAGCTGATCAAAATTATTAGCAAAACCATCTGAAGCACCTTGTGGTGGAATCGTCACCTTGCTGAGTTTAGTTTGTAAAACATCCTGCCAGACATTAAAAAAACTGTAAGCATGCCAGCACATAGGCTCAGAGCACCGCTTCTCTAGTTGATAGACCCTATAATTTTCTTTTATACTGAAGACCATGGCTGGATACCTCAGCCTCCCAAATAATTTAATGTAACATCAGTCTGAATTTTTTATCCCTATTAACACTTGTTTAAATTAGATTTTTCTCCTTTTTTCTTTCTTTAAGGTGTAGACAGGAGATTAACAGCCTTTGGATCATCCCGTGACAAATAATGGCTTTCTCAGACTTTTCTGCTTTTTAAAAAATAAATAAATCTTTACTGCTGTGAAGACATCAAATATTAATACTGCTACAGTTTTAATACAGAGTCTACTAGTTGCTGATGAGTTGTTTCAAGGATGGTTTGCAATGCCCTGTATGTGTGACGATAGGTAAGTATCAGTGGCTTCATTGCAGGAGGTGTGAGGCAAACCCCAGATTATGTCTGAATAATCAGTGTGTGTGTGTATCTATCTATCTATCTATCTATCTATCTATCTATCTATCTATCTATCTATCTGCTTTTACCAGCATATATAGTGGGACATCTAAATTAGAGTTTCCAGAGTGCACCACTTCCATTGTTCAATAAGACGTAGAGCTGGAGCTCTTTGAACATGAGTTGGATCCTGTTGCTTGTAGCTGACCTGCAGTATCAAACCGACTGGAAATGCTCTGTGGCAGTAAGTGCCGGTTCCTTCATCTCTCTTGCTGTTCTGGGGGTGCTGGGCTCTCTGTGACGATGCAGTACTCAAAGGGGGAAGGAATCTTATCTGTCTGAAGGTTGATTTTCACGATGTCCTTTCTCACAGGTAGGGAGAAAGCAGATGTGGTGGGATCAACTTCTTTGGAAATTCCTAGAGTCCTAGTGGATCTCATGGATAGCTTTATGCAACCGCATGCTAACTCACATGCATTTCAGTTTTCTTCCCCCATATTTTCAAGACTGAGCAGCTGAAGATTTAGAAAGGTGATTCTATGAATTCTTGCTTCATTTTAGGCCTTCTTTATCTCTATAGATGATATCTCTATAGCAACAGTTTTGGGGTTTTGTGTGTTTTGTTGTTTGGTTTTTTTTTTCCTTTTCTCCTGAAGTGATACATAAAAAAGGGAATATACTATTTCTGTGAACTGTTTTGCCTGGATGCAGAGTAAGCCGGACAGCTTAGAAAAATGCAGCAGCTCTAATTGGATGCTACAGACTAGTTTTTCTCTGCACTGATGTGCCATGTTTTTAAACGTGAAGTCAACCAGCAGTATTGCACTTGTACTTCTTTCTAGTTGTCTGTGTTTCATTTTATCTCAATCCAAACCTGTCTTCTTTCAGACTAGAGCATATCCTGCTCATATAAGCTTTCATGCCAGATTTTAATGCCCTTGCATCTAGGTCTACTGCATACAAATAACTGAAGCATTTTCAAATGGACCTCAAGTTCCACAGCTCCTAAGCTGCTGACAAGTGAATCCTGACAGCTTTTTCTCCATCATTGTGAATGCTGCAACAAGCCAAAATTGAGGTTTTGCATTTTCTCAGGGATATCCCAAACAGTGAAAGAGTTGTGGAGGAACTGTTATTTGATGGGAGAAAGATTGCCTCCTGTATTTCTGCCCCTTGTGTTGGAAGGTCAGCTTTCCAACCCTGCAGACCTTAGCTGCTGTGATGGGTTTTCATAAGTATACTCGAAAGAAAAGTGACAAGAGCACAGTGAGACAGCTGTGAAGTGTAGTAGAAGTGAAAAGAAAATAGACGTTTATGAACTTTCCTGAACTAATTCCTTTTGCCAAACCACTCCAGACAGGAAGAAGCTGGCACAGTGGTAATCTGCATCTGCAGCTCCTGAGAGAAGGAAAATGCTGCTTTGGCAAATGGAGCAAGAAACCTAGAAAATTAAGGATTAATGTGTTCATTTATAGAGAAGCAGTGAGAACACAGTAAGATGAAATACAACCAAGGAGGATGCATTTAGAAGACAAAAGAGCCCTGGAAGGGAAGGTACTTAGCTTTGTTCAGAATGCAAACTATAACACGCAGTTCTTGGAACTGGTGAGTTGCACAGCTGAATGTTAAAAGAAATTAGTTCATACCACAAGAAATACACAATCTGTGCCTTGAAAACCTGAAGGTACTTTTCTTTTCTGCCAGGAGAGGAGTGGAACACTGGATCTACTTGAAAGTAAGTAACCCTCCAGCTAATTTTATCTATCTGCTGCTAAACTTCAACAAAAATAGTTTTATTAATAAACTGAATTCCTTTCTGAAAACAGATATATCTATACAAAATAAAAATGCCTTTATTCCTGCTTTCTCACTAATCTGTCGTTATGGAATTGTTTCCTTTGGAACGGTGAAGGTGGATCTGCACTAGCACATGTGCAGTCCCTGACTCACTTCTAATAACGCTTGGTGATAGCCATAGTGACAGGTATAGAGCAAACGGCACCACATTCAGAAGACAATATGGTGCTGAAAATATCTGGACATGGTCTAACAACTAGTTCCTTTTGTCACCTTTTCCTTATTCGCCAGCCCAGATATTTCCAAGGGGGAAACTTCTGGACCTTTTCTGGTGCTATAGAGAGACCTGCCGAATTCACGGCATCTGTGACAAGGGCTACAGCTTTCTCCATGACTTCGTGATGTTGTGCTGCCACTAAAAGGTCATCCATATAATGATACAATAACACAGTAGGCATAGCATTTTGGACAGGACTGAGTATTTTTGCAACGTACCATTGACACATTGTAGGGCTATTTTTCATACCTTGTGGCAGTCCAACCCACTGATATCTCTGCAATGGAGCTTGCATGGTGATGCTTGGAAATGAAAAGGCAAATTTCGGGGCATCATCTGGATGTAACGGGATACTGAAAAAACAATCTTTAAGATCTAGGACAGTTAGATGCCAATGTCGAGGGATCATAGTCGGGGACGGGAGCCTGGGTTGGAGGGCTCCCATATCTTCCATAGCATCATTAATTTTTCTAAGATCATGGAGCAAGCGCCACTTGCCAGTTTGTTTTTTAATAACAAAAACAGGTGAATTCCATGGGCTAGTAGAAGGTACAAGGTGTCCTTGGGACAGTTGTTCTGAGACTAAGTTTTGAAGTGCGCGAAGTTTTTCCAAAGGAAGGGGCCATTGATCCACCCAAATAGGAACATCAGTTTTCCAGGTTATTTTTAGGGTGTCGCGCACTTCAATGGCCCCATCTAAAAATGTGTACGGATGGACATTCCCGATTGTGACAATACATCACATCCCCACAAAACCATAGGGACAGGCAGCACAAAAGGTTTAACAGAAGCCACACGTCCCTCTGGTCTTTGAATTCAAATTAGTTCCAAACTCTGACGACTGTTACCGGTGCCCCCTATCCCAGCCAGTGTCTGAGAGACATTAGTCAGTGGCCATTGCGGAGGCCATTTGGCTTGAGAAATTACTGTGACATCAGCTCCAGTGTCAATGATCCCATTTAGTGCTATTTGTTGGTCATTGTAAATAAGGGTACACTGATACATAGGTCGCTGTGGAGAAATGGATTGTACCCACAAAATGTGAGGTAACCCTGTGGGTCCAAAACCTCCTCTCCTCTGCGGAGGATGATCAGTGATAAGAGAGTTTACCCTTGCTGGAGTCAGAATCAATTGCACTATTTGACTACCCTGAGGTATCGTACAAGGTGGAAATGGAGTCCGTGCCATGATTTTGATTTCGTCCACACTGTCAGAGTCAACAACACCCGGTAAAACAAAGAGACCAGACAATGTTGTGGAAGACCTACCAATTAACAGAGCTTGTGTATCGGAGGGTAATGGTCCTTTGACATTTGTTGATAATAAATGAACCAAGGAATCGAGCAGTGTTACTGTGTGTGAGGTTGCCAGGTCCAATCCGGCGCTGCCTGAGGTTGCTGGACAGAGACTTGAGGTGTCGGTGCTTCTCTCTGAGCTTGTTGAAATGTCAGCTGTGGCACTTGTGTCTGCGCGCGTCGCTGCCCCGTGCTCCGTGGTCGGTTTCCCTGTATCGGTTGTCCCTGGAAGTCGTACTTAGGTCAACATCGATTAGCATAATCACGCCCTTTCTGACATTTCGGACAAACTCCAGGACCAGGAGGTTGTTGTTTATTCCCCGCAGCCCGAGCAAGACAATTTCTCTTTAGATGACCAGGCTTACCACAACCATAGCAATTCCCCACACCACACATCGCTGCAAAAGCAGCAGCCATAGCTTCAAACTTATGGTCAACCGTACCGATTCGGTTACATGCTTCCACCATTTCCACCAGAGTGGGGTTCGGGTTGGGAAGAGACTTCAGTAGCCTTTTACAATCAACATTAGCATTTTCAACAGCTAGTTTTGTTAACAATATATCCCGAGCTTCCGCATTATCTACTTGACGTTCCAAAGCCTGTTTTAGTCTACCAATAAACTGCATATAAGGTTCTCGAGACTCCTGAGTGATGTTAGTAAAAGCTTTTTGTGGCTTTTGTAAGTCGGGGACCTGGAAAAAAGCCTTTTTCGCCTCTTCTCTAATTGCCTCGAGAGCCGCACGGGGGCAGTGTTGAGCCTGCGCTACCGGATCAGCACGTGCACCGGTGCCCGTAAGATGCTCTATTGTCAGCGCAGCTGATGCAGCATCATTATGGTTAACGTACGTGAGCAGGAGTGCTTGCAGTCCCCCTCTCCAGTGCGACTCCCATAACGTGTACTGAGTCGGGGTTAGCAGCAATCGTGCTAAAGATTTCAAATCATGAGGAGTCATGACATAAGTATCAAACACAGAAGATAACAGACTTATAAAACAGGGAGAAGAAATACCATGTTCCATAACCGTGCAGCGCAGTTCTTTAACAACCAAAAAAGAAAGAGCCCCCCATCGTGCTCCCCCTGCCCGACCCTGAGAATACAAGACCGGAGCAACTATAGTTTTAGCCATTTCTAGATCCCCCTCCTTTAAGGCTTGTTCCTTTATTTTTGCCCACACATCACGTAGATCAGGAGGGTATAAATCAGGTTCTTGTTCAGGCTCTACCAGTCCTGGGTCAAAGGGATCTTCTTCTGGCAGATACCCCACTGCATTGACACCCAGGGGTTTAGAGCACTGTGATTTAGAGGCTGATAAGGAAAGGGCTAGAGGAGCTTGCGATTCCTCCTCCTCTCCTTCCTCTGCCTTTTCTTTTTGTGCTTTCAGAGTCTCAAAAATAACTCTCCATGAAGAGAGCAGACGGTGGGACTCAGTATTGCCTTTTGTCGCAGAATCCCACAATTTCACCCCTGTGTCGTCCCAAAGTTCCCGCGTGAAAATTGTAGATGCAGTCACTGCAGGCATATTTACTTGCACCCACTTAAGCATTGCTTTAAGGTCATGCCCAGAAATACTTTTCTCATGTTTGTTAGGGAGACCTTTCATAAGCTCATATACGTCTCTTTCCGGGGACGAAACCTGATTCCCCATTACGGATTTCCCACAGCTCACCTCTCAACTCCGGAGGGATTTCTGGCCGGCTCCCGCTTCCTTTCAGCGTATCATTCAAAGTTCTGTGGGATTTGCTGCATGTCGCTCAGTCAGGCGATTCGAGAGTCCCTCCACATCAGATCCTTCACCAGATCACGTCGGGGTCACCAGTTTGCAGCGAATGAAGAGACAGGACGCAGCTTGATGCAAGCAAGTTGTCGGTTTATTAGTGATTTTCTTACACTTGTATACGTTTCTACTTTCTACATATTACACACTGAATGGTTAAATCTTAAGCGTAAAAACCACTGATTGGTTGATACTTAAGGCACACCGTTAGAACAATAGGAACTTATTAGTTTATCTTGACATAGCAATAATTTCTATTCCAAAGTTAAGGAGTTTCTTTCCAGGCGGCTTTCTTGATTAACAAAGTTACATATCGGCGCCATCCGTTCCCTTATCTGGCTACTTGTTTCTCTGTCCGTCTGGCTGCCTCCTCAGCTGTAACGGCTCAGGGGTCTGCAGTTAGCTTGTTCCTTGGTTCCCAGGGCTTGTGCCCTACAAGTTCTAACAAGTCTCTGTTCATCAGGCTATCAGTACTTGGACTCCTGTCCTTGAGGCCTTGTCCTACAGTGAAGTCTTAGGGTTAAGTTTTAGGGTTAAGTCCTAGGGTTAAGTCTTTGGGTTAAAGTTTTAAGATTAAATCTCAGGGTTAAGTCTTAAGTTAAAGTCTTAAGTTTAAGACTTAGGGTTAAAGTCTTACGGTTTAATCTCAGGTTTAAGTCTCAAGGTTAATCTCAGGGTTAAGACTTAAGGTTGAATCTTTAGGTTGAGTCAGGGTTAGGTCTTAAAGGTTAAGTCCGTAGTTTAAGTCTTGGGGATTGTGGATAACTGGCTAGCTGAAAAAGTTCACATAGACATAGTCCAGCTGGCTGGACAAAAATGCACATCGCGCTCAGCTTATCTGAAGTAAAGCAAAAGTTACACAATAACAGGAAGACTGCAGTGGGAAAAGAATGTTGCAGGTGGGAACAGATAACTACAGAAGAGAAACTAGGGGCGGGCTTGGTAATATGTATGAGCTAATTATAAGAAGGCATAAAAGGTGACTGTAAGGGACAATAAATGAAGTCTGCTGATCACTCATATTGAGTGACTGTGTCTTCCCTCCGTCGCAACAAATGGCGCCCGAACAGGGACCCTAGAGAGGTCTGAACCTGCGAGCCACGGTTCGACGGAGATTCGGGTACCAGTCCTGAAAGCAGCGCAGGAGGCGGAAGGGCACAGTCCCCGCGCCCGGGAGCACCTACAGAGGGTCCCGCCGGCCACGCGTCGCCGAAGTCTCGCAAAGGCTGCAACAGCGCTGACGAAGGTGTGGAGAGACAAGTAACGTACTCATATGCTTTTTAGAAAAGCGGAGCGTGCAGGACATAGATTGTAACAAGGAATTACCCGGGTTATTAGCGTATGGGATAGCATCCGGGACCCCGCGGCAGCGGCGAGCGGCGGCGCAGCCCGGCAGGCCCCTTCCCGGCCGCAGTTTCTCTCCAAGGCGGCCCCCCCCCCCCCCCCCCCCCTCCGATCGGCGCCATGGCGATGCAAGCGGCCAAGCGAGCTAACATCTGGCTGCCCCCAGAGGTCAATCGGATCCTCTATATTCGGAACCTGCCGTATAAAATCACAGCGGAGGAAATGTATGATATATTTGGGAAATACGGACCTATTCGACAAATCAGAGTTGGAAACACTCCTGAAACAAGAGGAACAGCTTAAGCTTCTCAAGGAAAAATACGGAATTGATTACAAACCCACCCCCCCAAAAAAAAAAAAGTGCTTCAGATGTCCTCTACAAGAAATGGGTTTCTGCCTTGAACTAGCAAACATCTCTGTGTTTAAAATTAAGCCTTTTTGCCTTGATGGAGATAATTTATTCTGTATTCTGTATTTATGCTGTATTCTGAATGTGGAAATTGGTTGGGACTAGGAGGCTGGCTTAAAGGCATTTTGCAAACGGGATTATTATTTTTGATCATTATTGTAATAATAGTTTTTTGATCAAAACCAGCCAAAATTATTTGTAAACATTAAGCATATCTGAAGAGAATGCCTTTATTTGAATCAGCAGTTAAGGTGTAGTTTAGTCTGATGCTGTGGTTTTATCTGCTACTGGTGAATTTTTGAAGTGATGAAATCAGAGATACAAGGTATACTAAGAGTTATGAGGTAATAAGGTAATAAGCTAAGTAAGGGTGCTGGCTTTTATATCTACAAGTGCAATATGCATTTATGTAGCAAAGAGAAACTTTAACAATAATGTTGCTTGAGCGAGATGTGCATGTGACAACTTGGGAAAAGGGATATCACAACTGGAGTGCAACAGTGTTTCTATGTCTGGCAGAGTGAAATCTTTCAAGACCTGAGTTTAGACAGTCTAAAATAAATTGTTAGTATTCAGAAAACCCATCTTAAGCCTCTTTTGCTTACATAGTGTTATGGAAGTCAACTGCTATTGTAGAGAATTAATGATTTTTTAATACATATTAACAAATACTACTATTTTAACTTGAGGCAGTTGAGTGAGAAATACTCACGTGTAGCATTTGAGGGAATGTCAGCATAAATCGCACTTACAGTAAGACTGCATTTTTAATTACTGTACTCGTTAAGATTTGATGATGCCATAAGGCTAAGGCCTTTTATCACGGATTGGTTCTGAACTAAAAGGTGTGTGCACACGTAGATATGCACATTTGTGTTATTTTCCTTAATTGGCTACAAAATAATATAATTAGGTTGGGGACTAGATCTTGGGAATTTGTCTATTATACTTCTGTTTGTTAAGGAACGTGCATAACATACAGCACCCATGTAGGCTTGGCTTGTGGCATAGTTGTCAAATTTAGCATAGACATTCAGACAGATAAGCAAGGTACTCTTCTTGTGTGTATCACCTACAAGCCATTATGGCTTAGTGTGTAAATCTGTATGTAACTGTTGAAAAATCCACTTAAGAATGTATATAGCTTAGAACTAATTTTTCCCTTTGTTAATTCTTTGATATCAATGAGGTATTCTTCAGAAAATGTATGGACTGGTTGGTTGCATAAGGGCAGTTGTTATTTGGACAGAAAATTGTTAATGGTCAGGGATTTTCCACTAAAATATTTGCAAATATTCCTAGTCAAACATCAGTTTGGTTTCTTTTTGGGTTTTGAGCTTGCATTAGTCCATGTTCAGAACTTTAAAATTACCTTTGAATTTTTTAAACTTTTTATATCACTGGAACAGAAAGAGCATCTAAATTAAAGCTTCAAGCTAACTTTATTTTTCAAGTATTTCTGGAATTATCCTTCTGAACTGAGATTTTATAAGTTGGCTGTGTATTTTCCTGTGTTAAAACACTGTTATTGAAAATGGTCAACCAAGCCCATGTCGCCCAAAATAAAAAAGGGGGAATTGTGGATAACTGGCTAGCTGAAAAAGGTCTCATAGACATAGTCCAGCTGGCTGGACAAAAATGCACATCGCGCTCAGCTTATCTGAAGTAAAGCAAAAGTTACACAATAACAGGAAGATTGCGGTGGGAAAAGTATGTTGCAGGTGGGAACAGATAACTACAGAAGAGAAACTAGGGGCGGGCTTGGTATTTAGGCAACTAACCAATAATGAGCTTAACTTTTGTAATATGTATGAGCTAATTATAAGAAGGCATAAAAGGTGACTGTAAGGGACAATAAATGAAGTCTGCTGATCACTCATATTGAGTGACTGTGTCTTCCCTCCGTCGCAACAGGGGATAATTCTTAGGGTTAAGTCTCAGGGTTAAGTTTCAAGGCTAAGTTTCAATGTTAAGTCTCAGGGTTATGTCTTAGGGTTAAGTCTTAAGGTTAAATCTTAAGGTTAAGTCTTAAGGTGAAGTCTTATGGTTAAGTCTTAGGGTTAAGTTTTAGGGTTAAGACTTAAGATTAAGTCTTAGAGTTATGTCTTAGGGTTAAGTCTTAAGGATAAGACTTATAGTTACATCTTTAAGTTTACGTCTTAGGTTTATGTCTTAGGGTTAAGTCTTAGGGTTTTGTCTTAAGGTTAAGTATTACTATTAAGTCTTAGGGTTAAAGTCTTAAGATTTAATCTCAGGGTTAGGTCTTATGGTTAAGTCATAAGTTTAAGTCTTAATTTTAAGTCTTGGGGATAAGTCTTAAGGTTAAGTCTCAAGGTTAATCTCAGGGTTAAGATTTAGGGTTAAGTCTTAAGGTTAAGTCTTAGGGTTCAGTCTTAGGGTTAAGTCTCAGGGTTATGTCTTAGGGTTAAGTCTTAGGGTTAAGTCTTAGGGTTAAGACCTAGGGTTAATTCTTAGGGTTAAAATCTTTAAGATTAAGTCTCAGGGTTAAGTCTTAGGGGTAAGTTTTAAGGTGAAGTCTTAACATTAAGTATCAGTGTTGTGTCTTTGGGTTAAGTCTTAAGGTTAACTTTTAGGGTTAAGTCTTAGGGTGAAGTCTAAAATTTAAGTCCTAGGGTTAAGTCGTACAAGGTTAAATCTCAGGGTTAAGTCTTAAGGTTAAGTCTTAAATTTTAGTGTTAAAGTTTTAAGGTTAAGTTTCAGGGTTAAGTCCTAGGGTTACTTCTTAAGGCTAAGTCTCAGGGTTAAGTGTTAGTGTTAAGTCCTAGGCTTAAGTCTTAATGTTGAGTCTTAAGGTTGAGTCTTAGGGTTGATTTTTAAGGTTAAATCTTTTGGTTAAGTCTTAAGGTTAAGTCTTAATGTTAAGTCTTAGGGTTAGGTCTCAGGGTTAAGTTTTAAGGTTAAGTCTTAGGGTTAAGTCTTAATGTTATGTCTTAAATTTAAGACCTAGGGTCAATTCTTAGTGTTAAAATCTTTAAGTCTCAGGGTTAAGTCTTAAGTTTAAGTCTCAGGGGTAAGTCTTAAGTTAAGATAGGATGAAGTCTTAGGGTTAAGCCTTAGAGTAAAGACTTAAGATAAAGTCTTAAGTTTAAGTGTAAGGCTTAAGGCTTAGAGTTCAGTCTTAGGGTTAAGTTTTAAGGGTAAGAATTAAGGTTAATCTTAAGAGTTAAGTCTTACGGTTAAGTCTTAAGGTTATGTCTTAATGTTAAGTCTTAGGGTTAAGTCTCAGGTTCAGTTTTTAAGGTTGAGTCACAAGGTTAAGTCTTAAGCTCAAGTCTTAATTATAAGTGTTAGTGTTAAGTCTTAAGGTTAAGTCTAAGGGTTAAGTCTCTAAGATTAAGTATTAGGTTTAAGTCTCAGGGTTATGTCTTAGGGTTAACTGTTAAGGTTAAGACCTAAATTTAAGTCTTAGGGTTAAGTCTTAAGGATAAGTCTTAAATTTAAGTCTTAGGGTTAAATCTTAAGGTTAAGTCGTACGATTAAGTGTTAAGGTTAAGTCTTAAATTTAAGTGTTCTGGTTATGTCTTAAGGTTAAGTCTTAGTGTTAAGTCTTAAGGTTAACTCATAAATTTAAGTTTTAGGGTTAAGTCTTTGTGTTCAGTCTTAAGGTTAAATCTTAAGTCCTAGGCTTTGAGTCTTAGGGTTAAGTCTTAAGTTTAAGTCTTTGGGATACGTCTTAGGGTTAAGTGTCAGCGTTAAGATTTATGTTTAATTCTTAAGTTTAAGTCTTAAGGTTAATTTTTAAGTTTAATCTTATGGATTGAGTCTTAGGTTTAAGTCTTAGAGTTGTCTTGGGGATATGTTTTAGAATTAAGTCTCAGGGTTAAGTTTAAGCTTAAGCCTCAGGGTTAAGTCTTAAGGTTAAGTCTTACGGATTGAGTCTTAGGTTTAAGTCTTAAGTATAAGTCTTAAGTTGAAGTCTTAGGGTTAAGTCTTAGGCTTAAGTCGTAGGATTAAGATTCAAGGCTAAGTCTTACGTTTAGGTCTTAGGGTTAAGTCTTAGCGTTAAGTCTTATGGTTAAGTCTCAATGTTAAGTCTTAGGGTTCAGTCTTCTGGTTAGGTCATTATTTTAGGTCTTAGGGTTAGGTCTTAGTGTTAAGTCTTAATGTTGAGTCTTAGGGTCAAGTTTTAGGGTTAAGTCTTAAGGTTATATGTAGGGTTAAGTTTTAGGGCTAAGTCTTACAATTTAGTCTTAGGGTTAAGTCTTAAGGTTAAGTTTTATGGTTAAGTCTTTAGGTTAAGTTGTAGGGTTCAGTCTTACGGTTAAGTCATTAGGCTAGGTATTAGGGTTAGGTCTTAGGGATAGATTCAAAGGGTTAAGTCTTAAGGTTGAGTCTTAGGGTTAAGACTTAGAGTTCAGTCTCTAGGGTTAGGTCTTTAGGTTAGCTCTTAGGGTTAGGTATTAGGATTAAGTCTTAGGGTTAAGTCTTAGCTTAAGTCTTAAGTTTAGGTGTTAGGGTTAAGTCTTAAGATTTAGTCTTAGGGTTAAGTCTTTGGGATAAGTTTATAGAGTTCAGTCTTAGAGTTAAGTCTTAGGCTTAAGTCTTAGAGTTAGGCCTTATGGTTAGGTATTAAGATTATGTCTTCTGGCTGTTTTAAGATTAAATCTTAAGGTTAAGTCCTAGCATTAAGTCTTAAGGATAAATCTTAGAGTTAATTCTTATGGTTAGGTCTTAGGGTTAGTTCTTAGGTTTAAGTCTTAGGGATAGGTCTAATGGTTAAGTTTTAGGTTAATTCTTAAGGTTAAGTCTTATGGTTAAGTCTTAGAACGGAGTCAGGATAAAGTCTTAGGGTTAAGTCTTAGATTTAAGGCTTAAGGTTAAGTCTGAGGGCTAAGTCTTAGGGTTAGTTCTTAGGGTTAAGTCTTGGTGTTAAGTCTATAGGGTTAAGTCTTAGGGTTACATCTTAAGGTTGAGTCTTTAGGGTTCAGTCTTATGGTTAATTCTTAAGGTTATGTATTAAGGTTATGTCTTCAGGTTAAGTCTTTAGGTTCGGTCTTAGGGTTAAGTCTTAGGTTTAAGTGTTAAGGTTTAGTGTTAAGGTTAAGTCTTAGGGTTAAGTCTTAGAGTTCAGTCTCTAGGGTTAGGTCTTTAGGTTAGGTGTTAGGGTTAGGTATTAGGATTATGTCTTAGGGTTAAGTCTTAGCTTAAGTCTTAAATTTAGGTCTCAGGGTTAGGTCTTAAGGTTGAGTTTTAATATTGAGTCTTAAGGTCGAGTCTTAGGGCTAAGTATTATTACCAGGAACAGAGGTATATTACTGTAGGGTCTTGCAACTGGGTCTTCTGCAAGATCGATCGATCCATCGATATATAGTCAGACAGACATAAAAATTACGCAATAGCTGCCCTAAATGTTTCAGAGATTTATTTCCATCAGTTTAGGTCATTGAACTTCCTACAGTAGTTATCTATTTCCTCATGCTGCCAAGAACTCCATCGTGTTTGCCATCACTAGTACCAATTGCTCTGTTCCTTGTTTCTTTGGGTAACTTTGGAGTCTTTGCTGTGGAAACAGGCTAGTGTGATGAAATTTAGCACATAGGAATACTTCATGGTTTGCTGACTCTTCAGCAGGGGTTTCCTTCCTCCACTCCCTGCCCAGATCCACCCCTGTTCTCTTCATTCCTCTGTCCCTCTCCTGTCCCTCTCCTGTCACCACACCGCCCCATCTCACCCCCCTCTGCTGCTCAAAATATTAAGAGAACTAGATCTGTATTGAAAAAATTGGGGTTTCTCTTTCCTCTCCTGAGGATTTACCACCCAGAGCAGGCTCAGGTTCTGATCCTGCAAACTGCTCCCCAGTGCTTGGATGCTTGCTCTGGGAAACAAGGACAGCTGCTCAAATTCTTTTGCAGGCACAATCTTTGTTTAAATTCTAGTTGAAATGAAATGAAAAGCTGTCATCAGTCCCACCTGTGGCACAGAGAGACACCTGTGTTTCACGCACATGTCTGCACAGAAACACACGCAGAGGGAAAAAAGCCCGGTACTGCTTTGTGCAAGGAAGTACGTAAACTCTCCCTATCAGCATTGCTGCTTTGAGCAATTGAATCGTTCTACAGTTATCTGACAAGCCGACACGCTGCCCATCAAATCAGAACCAGAATGTATGCCATTTGCAAGATGGGGCAGCAATAAGCTTTCAACCACTTTCCAGCAAGATCAATTCAAGCAAGGCTGTGTATTCATGGATCTTCTCCTCTGCAAAGCCATGAAGAAAACATGAACAGCACTCCCCAAAGGCAAAGGAGCAAACTGAGGGAGAGCAGCTCATTGGCGCCTTTCAGAGCTTCAACAGTCTGGAGAAAAGGGAAAAACACCCATACAAAGGTAAAGAGCAGCCAAGATGCACTTTTATAAAATGCACATTGGGGCCTCTTCCAGATCTCAGAATGACTTTCAATATTGCTTTGCATGACTATTAGACCAAGGCCTAAAGTGGCGTGATAGCTTCTGCTTGCCGGGGCATGGTAAGATCACTCAAACGAGCGACAAGGTAACAAGTAAACACCAAAGGCAACAGCGGAGCTTACCGTTTCCCTCCACTGGCGACCAGCTGTGCAGTAAACCAGCTTAACCAGCCTCCCTAAGGATGGCTCTAAAGCCACTGAAAAGGAAAAAAAGAAGGTAAGTCCTTAGCCTGGAATGTAAAGGCACCATCTTGGCTCCCAGGCAGGTGGCACTGATGGCCCAGCAGGGTCATGTCCCCACATTCCAGGAAAGATAAAAGAAACACAGGACGTCTTTGTCGGGTGGGTTTGATGCATCCTTTCCATTTGGTGAAAGCCTGAGGAAGGATGTATTCCCCGGTAGGACCGGTGGCACTTTAGACCTGAGGTTAAAAAAGTGCTGCACTTCAGTGACGCTCCCCAAGCTGCTTTCACCACCAAAGAGAAAAAGATTTGCTCTCTCCAGTATGGTGGGAATGATACCATAAAGTCGGTCAGGGAGAAAAACCCTCTAAGACTTGCTTGCAAGTTTCAGAAGGCCGGCATTCTTTATGGCAGTGCTGGGAGCACGGGGGAATGTTTCCTCTGAGCGTGCTCACCCAGTTCCTCGAGGGTACGCACTATGGACAGCAGAGCACTTGCACACTCATAGCGCATTACACACGCATTTTCAGTCAGGCACGGGATGGGTTACAAGTTGCTTGCTTTAATGCAAACGAGCACACACCCTCAGACAGCACTGCTGAGGTTTTTTACTAGCTCCCTGTGCTCCCCAAGCGGGGCCTTGCCCTCTCTCGGGGGGCTATCTGAGTCAGAGGTCACGATCTCCCCCCACAACAATTACCTTTGTCCAAATTCCAACCAACATTCTGCGGATCGCAGCACTCTATCGGCTTGTCTCCTCCTGCAGCCACAACGTCCTCACCCGGAGGCTCTTTCTGCATCACCGAAGAGAACACAGATCTTTCCCCCATCCATTCTTTGTTCCCCATCCTTCCCAAGGCTGACTCCCTGGATGAGAGGTCCCTTAATTCGTCACTTCTAACAGCTTTAGAGAGTCAGCTTGGCCTAACCTTTGTGCGCAGGTGTGTTTAACGTAGAGCTACACACCAAATCAGTGTGGTAA
The DNA here is from genome assembly GCF_963210335.1 of Falco punctatus. Taxonomy (NCBI): domain Eukaryota; kingdom Metazoa; phylum Chordata; class Aves; order Falconiformes; family Falconidae; genus Falco; species Falco punctatus. The sequence goes on along the minus strand of NW_027660183.1, from coordinate 6,548 downwards.
CTGGGGAGCTCAGACATCTTGTCCCTTTGCCGAGCCAGCAGCTTCCCCTTAGCAGAATCCCTGGACATAAATGTATATACAGTGGAATCTATACAGTGGCATCAAACGTCCCGCCAGACACCACATCCGTCCCTAAAATCCTTCCCCCCAAACAACCCTGAAAGACTTCCCTTGACACCCTCCTCCACCCTGGCTGTTCCTGAAATCATCCCCCACCTCCACCTCCCTGCCCTGGCCCTAAAACTTCTCCCCCAGACCCTGGTCCGGCCCTAAAGTCCCTCCCCCACCCTCGGTCCGTCCCTAAAGTCCTTCCCCCAACCCCAACACCTTCCCTCCCGTCCTTCCCTAAAGGCCTTCATCAACCTCGCCCATCCGTCCCTAAAACCCTTCCCCCAGACTCCCCACTCTGTTCTCTAAATAACACACACAGCCTCAACACCTCCCCCCCCGTGTATCAATACGCACCCCCCCACATACCCCCACCTCCCCCACTCCCCCACCCCACCTCCCCCCACCCCCCATACACCCACTCCCACAAACACACATCCTTGCCCCACCCTCACACACCCCGCTCCATCCCTAAACACCTTCATCGATTCCCACCCGTCCCTCCCTAAACCCCTTCCCCCCGCCCCCTCCCCTGCCCCCGTCCCTCTGTCCCTGGCATGGCCCAACTGCCCAGCACCACCAGACCACTCTGGCCCAAACACCATAAGGCAATGGTTCCCACCTGACAATAGCAAGTCAAGGAACATTTTTTTTTTTTCCTAAATAGAGAGCGTTTTACTTTGTACGCTGCCGACTACAGCAAATTATGTTTTGCTGACCGGCTGGATACCCAGCAAAGATGAACTCCACATCAAATATAATAAAATCTACCAATTATATCAAATAATGGAATATATCAAATGCAGTTTCTTATATTGCAATAAAAGAAAATAGCATGCAATATGATAAAAGGAACCAGTAGCAGTTACTGTGAGCGATATGATAAAAGAGCAATAGGAGCGAAGCATCCATTTGTTATCCCAAAGTGTTAACGTGACTAAGGAAAGGAGACATCACCAATTCCCACCCCAACAACACCCAGGCCCACCCTTCGGCTGGGAGCCCCCTTGCAGCCAGTGCCAGGAGTCTCTCGGGAACTGGGAAATTCCCCTGGAGAAGGTACCAGGAAGGAATTCTCTCGCTGCTTCCCACCGTGCATGGTAGCCATGTGAGGCACAGCACAAGAGTTCTGCTCCCTGCTTTCTCTGGTGAGGAAATTGACACAGCACATTTACACCCATACAGAACCAAAAAACATGGCTTGGGAAAGTGCAGGGCTGCTCCCCTGGAGAGGGTTCCAGGAAGGAATTCTCTTGCTGCTTCTCACCCTGCCCTGGCAGCCGTGTCAGGCACAGCAGAAAAGTTCTGCTCCCTGCTTTCTGTGGTCAGAAAACTGACCTCTTTTCCTTGGCAATAATGCACAGCCCAAAAAACTCACCTTGGCAAAGTGCAGCAGTGCTCCCCTGGAGAAGGTTCCAGGAACGAATTCTCTGGCTGCTTCTCACCCTGCCCTGGCACCCATGTGAGGCACAGCACAAAAGTTCTGCTCCCTGCTTCCTGTGGTGAGAAAATGGACCTCTCACATTTGCGATCACGCAGAGCCAAAAAAACCCCTCACTGTGGGTAAGTGCAGCAGTGCTCCCCTGCAGAAGGTGCCAGGCAGGAACTCTCTGGCTGTTTCTCACTCTGTCCTTGCAGCCATGTGAGGCACAGCACAAATGTTCTGCTCCCTAGTATCTGTGTTCTGAAAATTAACCCCTCACATTTGCAATCGTATAGAGCCAAAAAACCCCTCACCTTGACAAGTGCAGCACTGCTCCCCTGGAGAAGGTTCCAGGAAGAAACTCTCTTGCTGTTCCTCACCATGCCCTGGCAGCCATGTCAGGCACAGCAGAAAAATACTGCTCCCTGCTTTCTAAAGTTGGCAAAACTGACCGTTCACAGTTGCACTCATGTAGAGACAGGACTTTCTTACTCAAAAGCAAACCCCAAAAAGCCACGTAGCCTTGGGAAACCCTTTATCCTTCCGTGTGGCTGGTGACTTCCCATGGCTCTTCTGCAAGGCAGGAGAAACAACCATGAATTTGGAAGCCCACGTAAATTCAAGTACACTTAGTCCTCTGACAGTCACTGCTTACGGGCCAGCAGTCCTCTCACCCCTCCACAGATCTGCCTGTTAGTCCTCTAGCAGTCATCCTCCATGGAGGGACCACAAGTCCTCCATACCTACCTACCAACTCACCAGAAATGAGTCAGACCACACCAGAAGTGACACTGCCTGACCTGCAGGAGATATATTAGACCAGTAACGATGGTTTCAAGACAGAAAAAACACCACCATCCAACAGTACAGCAGAAAAACAACCAGAAGAAACTCTGTACACAAACCAAAGGCACCCATCCAAACCCCACAAAGGCAATAGAGGTGTAAAAAGGCACTCTCCACAAAGAAACCCACCACACAGTTCACAAGATAAGATATAAATGCCATAACCCCAGGAACGCAGGGCCAACAAACCCAGATTCTGTCCATAACAATAACACACTTTGACACTAACTCGCCTGACCTCTGGCATACCATAACCTTGTTGCCCCCAAACCACAGCACATTGTAGCCCTAAGGCAACACTAGATGGAACACAACGTCCCTTGAGATCTCTGCCAAGGCCTTCAGGTGGTCCCTGACCTCAGGCATCACAACCTTGAAGTGGGAGCCAGACAGAGGCACCAGGACATCACTGGCACCCATCTTCGCACCCTGAAACAGGGCCTGGGATAAACGCTCCTGGGGACAGAGGCTGAGGCACTCGGAGGCTTTGAGCCGGCCAGCCACCATCACAGGGCTTCAGCTCATCATTTCTGTGTCAGAGCCACCAGGCAGGTGGCCCCATCCTCCCTGAGAGCCCGCTCAGGGCACCTGTACCCAGCTCCAGGGGGCTGGACACACAGCCTCGGATCCATGGGGGGGAGGGGTGCTTTAATCCTGGGAGCAGGATTTCTAACAGTGCCCCTGGGGAGGAAAGCCTCCTCAGGCCTGGAAGCCTGAGAGACATCCCTGCGCTGCTCCACATGTCACCAAAAGCTGGGGCTGAGGAAGGCTGCTTTGGGGCCCGTCGAGGGAACCAGCTCCCCTGGGCTGCTCTGCAGCCACCGGCTGCCGTTGCTGTCGCGCGGGTCTCAGTGCTGCTCTGCAGTCGGCTGTCACCTCCCCGTGGGACACTCCCCAGCGCAGCACACGTCTGCACTGGCTCTCCCTGGGGACAAAGATCACAAGCGAGGGATGGGCTTGGCTTTGGCCCCAGTCCCAGGCTGCCACCAGAGAGACCTGCCACCCCCGCCCCAGCTGTGCGATGTGGGCACCACGTACAGCTGCAGACGTGGGTCAGGGCAGCTGTGGGCAGGGGGCAAGCCCCGTGGCGGTGCCCCCGGCGCTGGCAGCAGGCAGAGCTGGGGAGAGCGAGGGGCAGCCCAGGGCAGCCGGCAGCTGGTGGCGGGGCCCGTCAGGGTGCAGCACCCTCAGCAATGCCCGGCTCCTTGCGCCTCGGCCCCAGGGCTGCAGCGCAGGGCTGGCCCCAGCTGGGGCTGGGCTGGGAACAGGCAGGCAGGGCCCCTGGCAGCCCCGGCACGCACCTGCTCCCTGCATGGGGCAGCCTGCTCCTTTGCAACCGACCCCGTGGCATCCAGAGAAGAGCCCTGCCCTGGGCCTGAGCCATCGCTGCAGGGATGAGGCCTTCCTCGGCGTCCGTCCCTCAAACCCCTCCCTCCGGCCCCCACGGTCCGTCCCTAAAACACTTCCCCTCTGGCCCCCAGCCCCTGCGAGCGGGGAATCCGCCTCCCCAGCTGTGAGCCCGGGCGGCGCAAGCCCCCCCAGGGCTCACCCTGCCACCCATGTGGTTCCTGGAAGAAACACCATCCCACCATGCCCGCAGGCAAACCGCTATCCCTATGGACACAATGGGGGCAGCCGGCACGGGGGTTGGGGGTGGGTGGGTGGGTGTGGGGGGGTGTCACTCTCGGGGCTATCCTAGTGAGCAACACTCAGAGAGGCCAAAAACTGGAGTGCAGGGTTGATGCCGGCATTAGAGCCGGCCGCAAGCGAAAGGCACTCAATGGGCATGGGCGCTGCTGGGAGGGAAAGCGCCACGTCAGGACGGTCGGGAATCTCGGCTGGCTGGGAGGGAGCTCCATCGAGCGCTCAGAGTCGAGGCTTGAGATCCTTGCAGCCACGGAGGTTTTTGCACGGAGAGCTGCGCTAAGCAAGGCCCGTTTATCACTTTGGCTGCAACACGAGGGTGCTGCACCCCTGCATGGTGCTTCCCCTGAGCCGACAGAGAACTTTCTCTCCTGGGCTTTGTTCCCTCTGGGACAGCGGCTGTGAGCGAGGCAGGGCTGTCAGATATGCGCAGCTGGGGTCGAGGGGCTCAGAACGGATAAACCCCCCGGCCTGCGCCCGGCCCTGCCCCTCTCTTACAGCCGCCATGGCAGTTCCCCTGCAGCTGAATAGAACCATCAACGCTCTGTCTTCAGTGGGGTTTCTTGTACATAGAAAAAAGGGACAGCACAAAGCGTGAAGCAAAGCCAAGAAGGTGGCACCTGCTTTTAAAAAAGAATACATTCAGTACATCACAAAAAAATGCGGTGGAACTCACTCTTCCAATTGGGTTAGGCAGGAGGAAAATGGATTTGGAAAGCAAATAAGAATCGCTCACTTCAAGCTATAAGGTGGCTACTAAACACAGACTCTCCCGTGCATGTCCTGCTCATTAGTTCCACGCTTTGGAAGTGCCTGTGGTTTCCCTGAAGCACCCTCTCTGGGTCACTCTTCCAAAGGGGTTCCGGGGACATCTGCATAGGGAAGCTGCCTGAAGCAATCACCGTTTGTTATCCTGTCAGGTTTCAGCCAGGGCAGATAGCCTGTGCATGCAGGGACTACAAACTTTTTCTGTAACTACAGACTTTTTCTATTAACACACTGATCTTGCAGAGAAGTCATGCACTGTGCAATTAAAAACAGAGAACAGTGGGAAACTAGGTTTGGCCTTCAAGGCATTTCTGACCTAATTACATTGAACTTTATTTGCTCAGAAGCCCTTAAAAAGTGCTCCAGTTGAAGGCAGTTTCCTGATCAGCTCTGGGTTCAGATTAACTCCTATACACCTACAGCCGTCCAACTCTGAAAAGTCACACAAGGACTCCCTAAATCACCCCAGCTTTGAAGTGTCGTTTCCAGTGCCTCCCCCTGGGCCAGAAGCGTTTCCTTGCTGCCCCAAACGGAATTTCAAAGCTTCAGAGACACCCTCTGGAGAGCCTGCCCCACCTCTCAGCACCGTGAGGGATACCTCGTTGTGCTGGAAGCCGGGACAGCGCGAGGCAATTCAGCATCCTACAGCCGGATGGCCTCAACGTTCGGGGCCAGCAAAGCACCCTGCCCTGCGCATTACTGCAAAAGCAGGCTGAAGGAGGTTGCTGTCCTACCAGAGCTGGAGGGGAAGAAACTGCAGTGAATATCACAGCAGGTACGCTGCCTGCAGCTGTTAGGTGCTACTGCTCAACGCCGTCCCAGGTAAGGAGTGCCGACACTTTCTTCAGCCTCACAGACCGCCTGCGAGCCCAAGGACCAGGTCTCACTGATTTAGGGCTCCCACAGGTGGGAATTTGCTCTCCGAGGAAATGCAACCTTTCCTCCCCAAAACATCAGCTGGAACATGGATGGAACCAGAATGAGAAGCACCGAGCTCCATTACCCTGAAGCCCAGGGGGGACACCCTGATGTCGTGGATGGTTTACTTGTCCTATGCCATTCAAAAAAGCACCAACATCCCTCTGAAGCTGTACATTAGTTTTACCCTTGGGCCGTGTATCTTACTGAAATGAATCTTCCCAGTGAACCTCAGCTTCTCCTGATCCTCCTCTTCTTGACTAACAAAAGCCTTCCACTGGAGTGGGCTATGACTTTACTCCGATTGTGGATGACGATGGATTTGTGGTTTGACAGCGTGATGTAGGTCTTCCCAACTGTCACAGAGTTCCTGTCTAGCCTGATGTTGACATCTTCAGCTGCTCCATGAAGGCTTGCATGAATATCTTCACCTGGAATAAAGCAAAAGGGAGACTTTGCTCATCACCCTTGCTGATGGGAGTACAAGGAACAGAGGAAGCCACAAGGAACAGAAGTGTCACAGCCTTTAGCTATATTAGCAGTTCCACAGATCAATACATTTATCACATCCTGATAGCTGCACGTGTACAGCATAAGGATGTCCTGGACACCACCTTAAGCACCTTATTTCTGGGTGGGCTTGTAAAGATTTATCCCCAAGGTGACACTATCTACAGGGAGACTTTTTCAGATGTGCCCAGGTGGCCTTTGGGTTGTGATCCCACGCGGGTCACAGGGAATTCTGCATCTGAGTCATTCAGGTGACTGAGGAGACCCCACCTCGGTCACGGCTCGCCCAGAGTCTCCTGCAAGCACGCCACCAGGGTTGTGTCTCTCCTGA